>NW_016157524.1:35183-62282 GCF_001687245.7 Rhagoletis zephyria
TTGCTATCTCAGCAGCAGTTCCATTTATTTGTTCCCGCAAATGCTCTTCGATTTGAATTGTTTTTGAATAAATTTTGTCCTTAAGACAGTCCCAGTAGAAAAAATCTAATGGATTCAGGTCTGGCGATCGAGCGGGCCACGTCCAATCCATCGGCGAGGATAAGTTTCGTCTAAATCAGCTCTTACTTCACGCCCGTAGTGAGCAGGGCACCCGTATTTTGCAACCATAGTCTTCGCCGCAGTTTTAAGGGTACATCTTCTAAAAGAGTTGGAAGCCGTTCCTGAAGGAACTCGAAATAACTGTGAGGGTGAGCGTTGGCGGCAGTTCCACAGGTCTCAATATCTGACAATTAAAAATACCGCACCATAAATTTATTTTGTACCGGTACTGCGAACGATCTTCTCTCATTTCGTGAGGATTGTCTATCTGCCCACTGTGAAGGTTATGTAAATTAAAATAACCATCACGTTTGCATGATGATTCATCGCTCCAAATTATTTTATTAAAAAAGTTGGGGTCTGATTCATGCATTCGCAACATTTCACGGCAAAATCTAACCCTCGACAGGTAATCTCTTTCCTGTAGAGCCTGAACACGTTGAATGTGGTAGGGATGAAATCGATGGTCTTTTAAAGCTTTGTGAACTGTAGTTTTTGGTATTCCCGTCCGTCTTTCCATCATTCTCACTGAAGTCGATGGACCTAGTTCCACTTCCTCTAAAACAACTTCAACATCTACCGTTGCAGGACGTCCTGTTTCGCCGCCACGCCTTCCAGGTATGCGACCTTAAAAAAGTGAAAAATGATAGTTAACAAGCAAGCAAACAAGAAAGGTGTAAAAATCACTTACCTTCATATATTTCTCTATGGGTCCGGGCGAATACTTCTCGACCCGGATGTCGACGATTGGGGTATCGCTCTGCATAGAGTCTTTGAGCAGCTCTGGGATTACAGCAAGCTTCACCGTAAATTAGGTGAATATCCGCATATTCATGCGACGTATACTGCGTGTTCACTGTCAAGTATTAATAGCACAATGTTCGAAGGGTCCAATTTCAAAAAATCCACTTTCAGTAATTCCGGTAAGTAACATAAAATAATGTCAGGAACAGGTAAAAATGTACCTTTGTATTATTTAGCATGTCATTGGTCGGTAACAAGAGCAACTTAAATTTAAATCTATTAAATACATTCTAGCGTGTCTCAGTCCTTTGCCCCCAAAAGCGGCTATAACTTTTTTTCCATTCGAAACAGTAAGAGTGGCACCTTTCTGAAATCTTTATTAAATGAGCAATTTTCTTGTGTAATGTAAGGTTATAGCTCAATACATTTTTTTTTTTCACCAGAGATAGTCAAAGTTGGGGAAGAAAATATCAAAAAGTTAAAAATCCCAAAATAGTCCTAATTTTATGATAATTCCTTAATATATTTTAACTACATTGCATTTGAGTATGGAGAAGCAACTACGTGGAAGTATTTTACATAAAAAATTTACTAAAAATAGCCTGGTTTGTAGATGCAGTTAAAAAAAATACATGAAAAGGCACGATTTTTTTAAATAAAAAAAATGTAAATATTTCAAAAACGGTGACACTTTTACCTGAAAATTTTTTNAAAAAAATACATGAAAAGGCACGATTTTTTTAAATAAAAAAAATGTAAATATTTCAAAAACGGTGACACTTTTACCTGACAATTTTTTGTTTATCAGAGAGTTCACTCCCCCACCTACCTTCCCCTAAAGTTTGGCAGGTTACTTCTGGGACACCCTGTTTATTCTTATTAGATGCCGGATCTATGTATTACATTTCAATATATTTAACACAATTTAACGCTGAGTTATCACAAATAAACATTCAATATATCACCGTTTTTCTTATTTTTAACTTTAACTTAGTTTAGATTTTTAATTAAAAGTATCACAGATATACCCCTTATAAATACGTAACAAATATAAATTAATTTAAGAATAACGGTTTTAGAAAATGAAGGAATAACTGACACTTTATGTTCTTAATCTTAAAGCGCAGTTTGCCTCAAAAGTTAATTAGTGCAAAACAAATAGCTAATTAATGAATTATTTTTATTACAGTATTTAAAGAAAAGGCTCTACACTATACTTCTTAGAACCAGCTCAAAACTAACCACATTTGTTCCAGCCCGGAGATGGCCCTTTTTGAACTATCTAGAAACTGTTGTTATATGAACTGTCAGAGAACCATCTAAGCCAGAGTCAGCTCAGAACAAGTTAAAAAGTTCTGCAGAGGGCGACAATTGTCACTTCGTAGGACATCGCCATGTTAAAAAAGACAGCTGAAAGCATTGAGTTGAGATAGATGAAGAATCAGTACCGTCCCTTTTCAGGCTAGCTCAGCTCAAGTTCGAAACCAGTTTTATTTGCTGCAAGGGTTGTCTGACGTATGCGTGTAGGGGTTGTATTTTGTTTAAGCTGACCACACTCACCGACGTGTACGTTAACGTACGTTTGCGTCAGTGACACGATCAAACTTATGAGAGCGCCATGTAAATGAAAACTCACCACCGTGTACGTGGTACGTTTACGTGTGCTTCTCTCTCTTTCTATCAACAGCACACTTGATATCTTCCTACGTTCGTGGGTAACCGCTCTCTTAAGGTGCCCACACTCACCGACGTGTACGTATGCCGTGTCTGTTTGACGTAGCAGCATATAAAATTTACTGCTGATAGAAAGAGAGAGAAGCAGTACACGTCTCGCGTAACCGTCGCACGTACACGATGGTGAGTTTTCATTTACATGGAGCCCTCATAAGTTTGATCGTGTCAGCTGACACGTTAACGTATGTTTACGTCGGTGAGTGTTTGCACCATTATATGTTGCTACATCAAACAGACACGGCATACGTATACGTCGGTGAGTGTTTGCACCATTATATGTTGCTACATCAAACAGACACGGCATACGTATACGTCGGTGAGTGTTTGCACCATTATATGTTGCTACATCAAACAGACACGGCATACGTATACGTCGGTGAGTGTTTGCACCATTATATGTTGCTACATCAAACAGACACGGCATACGTATACGTCGGTGAGTGTGGGCAAATTTAGTTTAAGCATAGCAAACTGCGCGACCATTCTTTGCACGCACATATATATATGTAAATGTATGAGCATTTTGTTTTACTTAAGTATATATTAACGGAACAATGCTTTTAACTTTACTAACGTACTACTTAGCAAAAACAAACCTTTGTGTTTCGTTTGCAGATTTTTTTGGGTGTATCGATGAGCTTTTGTGCTTTCAACACACGCTCATAATGTGATTGTGTAAGCGTGGCCGACACTGATCTAAGGCTATCTATCTACATATGTAACAAATACAGTATACTTTACTTAGCTGTCCATCCTTCTTTGCACGAAAAACTTGTGCGCTTAACCGAAAAAAGCACTATCGCGAATTTTCTTTACTACTTCAATGAGGAAAGTATCCGAATCCCTATGAAACCAAATAATGGAGGAGCACTTGCCGCGTAGAAATTACTGCTAGCGAAATTTTTTCCGAATGATATCTAGTAATCTATATAACTACATAAAATGATTGCCGTTTTCGTTGTTCTGCAAGATGAGCAAAATAAATAAAAGCTTGTAAACTTAGGGTAAGTGTAAAGCCAGTGCAGGTAAACGTAATAACGGGTGATTTTTTAAGAGCTTGATAACTTTTTTTTTAAAAAANGTACGTTTACGTGTGCTTCTCTCTCTTTCTATCAACAGCACACTTGATATCTTCCTACGTTCGTGGGTAACCGCTCTCTTAAGGTGCCCACACTCACCGACGTGTACGTATGCCGTGTCTGTTTGACGTAGCAGCATATAAAATTTACTGCTGATAGAAAGAGAGAGAAGCAGTACACGTCTCGCGTAACCGTCGCACGTACACGATGGTGAGTTTTCATTTACATGGAGCCCTCATAAGTTTGATCGTGTCAGCTGACACGTTAACGTATGTTTACGTCGGTGAGTGTTTGCACCATTATATGTTGCTACATCAAACAGACACGGCATACGTATACGTCGGTGAGTGTGGGCAAATTTAGTTTAAGCATAGCAAACTGCGCGACCATTCTTTGCACGCACATATATATATGTAAATGTATGAGCATTTTGTTTTACTTAAGTATATATTAACGGAACAATGCTTTTAACTTTACTAACGTACTACTTAGCAAAAACAAACCTTTGTGTTTCGTTTGCAGATTTTTTTGGGTGTATCGATGAGCTTTTGTGCTTTCAACACACGCTCATAATGTGATTGTGTAAGCGTGGCCGACACTGATCTAAGGCTATCTATCTACATATGTAACAAATACAGTATACTTTACTTAGCTGTCCATCCTTCTTTGCACGAAAAACTTGTGCGCTTAACCGAAAAAAGCACTATCGCGAATTTTCTTTACTACTTCAATGAGGAAAGTATCCGAATCCCTATGAAACCAAATAATGGAGGAGCACTTGCCGCGTAGAAATTACTGCTAGCGAAATTTTTTCCGAATGATATCTAGTAATCTATATAACTACATAAAATGATTGCCGTTTTCGTTGTTCTGCAAGATGAGCAAAATAAATAAAAGCTTGTAAACTTAGGGTAAGTGTAAAGCCAGTGCAAGTAAACGTAATACTTTCTTTGATAATTGATAATAGTTGCAAATTTTTGAGAGGTATCGCTAATGTGTAGGTATGTTGAATGCATCTATCGGAGCAGTGTTAATGTTAAAAATAATGCCGCTTATGCGTATTCTGGCATAGGTATCTTAAATGTGCACTTAAGCAAAAAGGCAGCAAATCAAAATATACTGTATTAATAAAAGATGTGGATATTAAGTTAATGCTATTTTTATGTAAAGGGTGTGTTTTTTAGACATGTGGTTTTCGAGAAGAAATAAAACGCATATAGTTTAATGTTATGGCCAAGAATTTAGCTATGTTTAAAAATGAATTCTGGCAAGTGACCACCGCGGCTGGATTGAATAAATTCCAGCCCAGAGTCCCAATTTTTGACCACTTTTTTAGCAAATTGGGCCGTAGTCAGCAATAACGCGCCGAATATTCTCTTCCAAGGCGTCAATCGTCTCGGGCTTATCTGTGCAGACAAGCGACTTCACATAACCCCACAAAAATAGTCCAGCGGTGTTAAATCGCACGATCTTTGAGGCCACACCACTGGCCCACGGCGCGGGATAATGCGCTCACCAAAAGTTTCCTTCAATATTGATTGTTTCGTTGGCTGTATGGCATGTAGCGCCGTCTTGTTGGAACCAAAGGTCCTCCACATCAACATCCTCCAATTCAAGCACGAAAAAGTCATTAATCATGGCTCTATAGCGTCTATAAGACTCATTCGGGTCTTCTTCGATACTCTTCTCCACAGCAGCAATAGCGTATTCGGTGCGCACTGTACGGCATCTCTGAGCATGCGCGTTATCCACTAGAGTAAACGTGGTGCGAAACCGATCCACGGTTGCTCGAATTACCGACTCTGCTGAGCGATTATGTAGACCGACATAATTTGCACGATTTGCAAACGTTGTTTCGGAGTAAGTCTGTTCATTATGAAATAGCAAACCAAACCGAGTATAAATTAAGTAACAGTTGTCATAAAGACAAACTCCGAAAAAAGTAGTGCCTCACTGAAAACCACACGTCTAAAAAAACACCCTTTATATCTACAATACTTATTAACATATAAAACAAATAAAGTTATTAATTAAAGAAGTTTTTGCGGAATTAATTTCGAGAAAAATTATATATGATGCCAATAAGAGTCACATAAGAACCTAGAGAATTTTCCGAAATGAGTCACAAATGAGAAGAGTCCGCGGCTACTTTGATGTGAATTCAAGCAAAAGGGCAACATCATCATTTCAGACCCTTAAATGAGCTCATTTTAAGCGCAAGGGCTCCGAAATAGGACTCCTTAATGACTCCAAATGTTGGCTGTTACACTTGTATCTTTATGTAAGTCTGTATGTATTTATATTTGCACACATATATTTATAGCAGACTTTCTGAGTTACCTAGCAACTACTAATAACATCATGCCTCAGTTTTCTTAACAAGTATTTCATTTCGTTTAAAAATGGATACAAATCAAAATAAGGTATCTGATGCCATTAATGTTGTTATTGTGAATGCGTCTACCCACCCCTCGCCCTCAGCCGCCATTCCGAAAGGAATATTTATTGACCATTATTCTGAAATGCAACAGCGCTCAGTCGTCCATATCGTTGGCATAGATTGTAACGGTCATAAATGACAAACGATAAGCCAAACTGGCATTCGATTCATCGGTGCAGTACTCTCTTTTCTATTTACATACGTCATGCCAACTCCAAAATCCGTTTATACATTCATAAAAACATAATATGGTACATTAGGGTATTCCATAGCGTAAGGGGAAATAATATTTTTTCTTGCGAAATTCGATTTGTATACCCATTTAATTTTTTTCGCTTGGCCTTAATAACGCACGTATGCACACATCAAGTTTTATTGCTGTTGAATGACGATAAAGCGCCCGACTTGAAGATGAACATATCTGTGTTCGTATGGAAAAGTAGCTTATGTCGAAAGGCTGGCTTTAGTATAATGCGGCATTCCCTTTATTCTTTAAACGACAAAGAATTTTTTGATGAGACTTAATAAGAATATTGACTTGCTAGTATCGGAGCTATTTCTTGCACGTTTATTTGCCAAAAGTTCTCAACGGCTCACCGCCAGTGAGTCATTCGCAATCGTATGCTGCGAATGCCGATTTATACTAAAGCCAGCCTTTCGACATAAGCTACTTTTCCATACGAACACAGATATGTATGGTTAAGAAGTTGTGCATTAGGGTGGTCCAAAAACAGTAAAGTCGGAACTGTAATGCTTTCACCCCCTACACTGAAAATAAAATCTGCGTAAATATAACGAAAACCTGCGTAATTCTTACGAAATTTTTCGTCATTTTGAGCCACGAAAATTTTCGTTGATTGTACAAAACCGTTTTCGTACATACTACGAAAATATGAGGCATCACATTTTTAGTACATTTTACGAATGTATTCGTACTATCTACTAAAGAATTTAGTAATATTTACTAAAGAATTTCATACTATTTACTAACGAATTTCGTACTATTTACTAAAAAAATTCGTACTATTTCTTTATTTTTTTACGAAATTTTTGTAAAATGCACTGAAATAATTCGTATATTTAACGAAATTACTTTCGTAAAATCTGCGCTTGTTTCGTAGAATGTGCGATTTTGCTTTCATTCTCCACACTGTAAAAAACATATTACGAATTATAACACAACACTTTTATTTTGTTTTTATCGTTGATTTTAGGCGTTTTTGTTTAACAAAACGTTTTGAAAAAACGCTTAACATTATTGATTAAAATATAATGAAAGTGTTGTGCTATAATTTTAGTCATGTTTTTTATAGTGTTAATAATAAAAGCAATCATACGTTCTACGAAAGAAGAATTTTCTGACTACACTGTAAATTAATAAAAAAGGTTATTTTACCTATAATAAAACTTAATGGCGTTATTCATAAAAAATAAAGTACGTTAAAAGAGCTTTATAAATTGACGTTTTCATACATTTTTGAATTTATAAGCCTTTTATAAACTTACTTTATTTATTATGAATAAGGCCATAAGTCTTTTATTTATATTCATACGAATAGGTTCTATACTACATATTTTTTTATTGCTTTGGCTTCATTCAATGAAGTATATTGATGCAAAGTGTCAAACTATGAGACTCAACAAAACCAAATATAATAAGATATAAAATATGAAAGAATATAAAAAATACTGGTTTTACTTTCTTAAACATTATAATATTATTATGTAGTGGTACTTGACAGATTCGCAGCGTCATCGATGTTTGTTTCCTTGACGACTATAAATTAAAGGAAAATTATAAGGCGTCTGAAAAGCAAGTTTCAGTGAAAAATCATACATGTCCTTACTTTAAATTGCCTATTTATCAAGTCACACATTGCAGCGCAAGGCGCAGCGTAGGCGATATTAAAAACATTGTATGCTTAAAGGCATGTATATCCACAGCTTTAATATTTAATTTTGTAATGTTTTTTTATCCAGCAAATCCCTTTTTAAAACGTTTAAAATTATATTATGCGTTTCACAGCAGCCAACAATTAATTCCGCAATGACACGCGATACAAAAAATATGATGAATATTAAACTGCCGGTAATTGAGTATATTGTACGAACGTATTCGTTAAAAAACATGTTTCTGCGTTAGTACTTTATACTAAAGTATTAACTAAATTGTACGAATACAGAATTGTAGATTTCGTAAATTTAAAACCATACGTAAATATTACGAATGCCTTCCTACAATATACAAAATTATTCATACAGAGATTTGTTAAGTACTTTACGAATGTGTTTCGTAAAATAAACGTAAGATTTCGTAAATTGTACTGAAAAAATGCCTTACGAAAGTCCTTTCGTTATATCTACGTATGGTTCGTAAAATCTTGTTTCCTTGTGAAAAATGTGTTCGTATTATGAACCAAAGTTTCGTACATTGTACAAAAACCAACACTACGAAAGATTTTCGTAGCACTTTTACGAAATTTTATTTTCAGTGTAGGATTGTTCTATATCGAAAAAAAGTATACCCCTATTTTTTTATTTTGAAATCAAAATATATTTCAAAGCGCTCAAAGTTTTCCATGTATTTTTATATGGGAAATATAAATTTCTATATATAATTTATAATATAATATTTTTCGATCGGAAAACTCTGGTTCTCTTCAGGAGACTTTCAATAATAATGCCCAATTGGTTATTTAACCATTTTTTAATACTAACGATTTTTTAATGGTCGCGCTTTGTATTTTTCTGGGTTTTTGTGGGTTTTTGGCGGACCTATAAATTATAGTAGCAATAAAAAATTGGTTAAATAAATAACTGGGTATTATTACTGGGGATCTCCTGCAGACAAACAGAGTTCTCTGGTAGAAAAATATTGATTTTTAACTATTCTATACCATTTCTACGAAAAGTTGTTTTCTCCACATATAAAATACATGGAAAATTTTGGGCGCTTTGAGCGACCTCTAAATATTTTTTGATTTCAAAATAAAAAATTAGGGTATAATTTTTTTCAGTATAGAACAAGCCTAGGGGGTGAGAGCATAAAAATTGCTACTTTACTTTTTCACATGCATTTTTGGACCACCCTATTGTGCATACTGGATAACCACAGCGTACGAAAATATTTCTCGCCCATGGAAAATTCATAGTTAAATGTACCTTTTAAGTTTTTTAAGGATACTGAAAGAAACAAATTTCAAAGCACATTTTGCAAAATATCATCATTGAAAATATTCGGATATCCATGCCGTTAACTTAACTAAGATTTCAGCGTCGACTTTATATACCTTGCAAACTTTTGCCGATGCAGCTTGAGCCTACTTTCATTGATGCTTGGGAATCCTGCTTTCTTCGTTGCTTTCTTCTTCAGCGCCATGCGTTATGATGCTTTTTGGGCTTATTTCCGGTCAGTTACCTCTAGTTTTTCTTACTATGCGATGTTTAACTCCGGAATCATTGACTTCAGCCTCCAAATATTCTCTGGTGAAACGCTGNTTTGTTAAGAAAGAAACAAATTTCAAAGCACATTTTGCAAAATATCATCATTGAAAATATTCGGATATCCATGCCGTTAACTTAACTAAGATTTCAGCGTCGACTTTATATACCTTGCAAACTTTTGCCGATGCAGCTTGAGCCTACTTTCATTGATGCTTGGGAATCCTGCTTTCTTCGTTGCTTTCTTCTTCAGCGCCATGCGTTATGATGCTTTTTGGGCTTATTTCCGGTCAGTTACCTCTAGTTTTTCTTACTATGCGATGTTTAACTCCGGAATCATTGACTTCAGCCTCCAAATATTCTCTGGTGAAACGCTGCATAGTTGTCTAAGAGTGACGGAAAGTCCAAATTTCGAAATGTCTAGACTCTAGTCTATGGTGTTGCTTATATTTTAGAGATGTCTAGTTACAAGCTTTAAAGTAAGTAAATAGTAAGAACAAATTGGATATAGAAAAGTTCTTCGAAATAATTGATAGTTGTGCAGCTCGCGTTTTATATAAATTATGAATTATATTAAGTGAACGTCTTATTACTCTAAGTCACAAAATTGTACATCGCAAAATTCTGCAAAATGTAATAAAATTCTGCTCGAACAAAATTTTGTATTTTATTTAATTCTGATTTTTTAATTCTGCTTTTCGCCTTTCAAAATTCTGCTTTTGTGGTAGAGAAAATCTGACAAAATTTACCGTATGGATATCCATGGTGGAATAAGAGATATCTTTGACGTCCACCAAAGTATTTCGGAAAATTATTAAGATTTACGTAAGCTGGACCGATTTGAAAATACCTCCAAAAATTGAGTTTTTTATGAATAAAAATAGTTCCTTAAAGATTTTTTTTTTAAATCCCCTCAAATGACACAACGGTTTAAGCTTAAAGAAAAGCATAAAAATATTTAAAAAAATTTTGAACGGAATCGTAATAATAAGATTTTTGAGGATTTTTTTAGATTTTTTCAAAGATTAGTATAAGAAAAACTTGAATAACTGAACCTACACTCTTCCGATTTAGACTTGTGAGCTATCATTAGAAAGGTATTTTCTCACTCTTTTTATTTCTTTGCTAATAAACTCATTAAAAGGATGAACGAGAAAGGTAGGATGATCGAACGAGTTGAAAAAAAAACTGGGACACGTATAAAACATGTCTCCCTCGAAAATTTTATTTAAAAATTTTAATGTAGTTGATTGATTAATCCTTATTAATACATATGTGTGAACTAAATGGTTCCATTTGAAAAGACAATCTTAACTAATAGCCAAATATAAATTTAGTTTAATAAGTAGAGTGGAGTACTAAACTTACATTTTTTGTCTTGTTTTCATGCAAATAGAGGAATATTAACAGGAAATCGACATATCGACAATCGACTGAGTGAAAGATCGACGTATCTCGGCAGCTAGTTCGAAAACGCCCTATTTCAGAAAACTTTTCAAGAACGCCCTATCTCAGAATTCGGTTCAAAAGCGCCCTAACTCAGCTGCCGATTCCAAAACGCCCTATCTCAGGAAATCGACACATCGACAATCGACTGAGTGGAAGATCGACGTATCTCGGCAGCTAGTTCGAAAACGCCCTATTTCAGAAAACTTTTCAAGAACGCCCTATCTCAGAATTCGGTTCAAAAGCGCCCTAACTCAGCTGCCGATTCCAAAACGCCCTATCTCAGCACCTTTTCAATACATATTCATTTGAGATAGGGCGTTTTTGTACCGAAATCTGAAATAGGGCCTTCTTAAACAAAATTCTGGGATAGGGTGTTCTTCAATAAAATTCTGAAGTTGGGCATTCTTGAAAAGTTTTCTGATATAGTGCACATTCGAACTGACTGCCGAGATAGGTCAATCTTCCACTAAGGTGTCGAAATATGNAGGGCATTCTTGAAAAGTTTTCTGATATAGTGCACGAACTGACTGCCGAGATAGGTCAATCTTCCACTAAGGTGTCGAAATATGACTACTATTTCCTTACTACGAAGATATGTAGGACAGGCCTATAAAAAATTAATAAATGTGAAATACATTTCGCCGCCCTTATGCCAGAAGCATGAATGTGCAAATTTATCAATTTTGAGTTATTGGGTTGACTTGATTAACCTTCGGATGTCCTATGTTATACCAAAACCCAGAATACCATGCGTCCACGGAAACCACATATTTCACAATATTTATTAAATGAATGCAGAGTTAAAAGAATGTTCACATTATCGTAATTTGCGGCTCATTTGTGATTTATAAGCAAATCATGTAGAAATCAAGTAATTTCGTATTGTAAAATCTGTCAATAAATTAATTAGAAATGAAATAATCTATACATCGTATAAAGGAAAGTCACGATTCTTTGTGCGCGGTAATCTCGAAAACTACTGAACGGATTTTGTCGAGATTTTCTCTAATATATTCTGTATCGATATGAGAGTGACCCTTTTAATTTAGAATTTGAATAGGGTTGCCACCTGTTAAGAAAATTACTATATTCAATTCTAATAAGCGTAGGCGTCAGTTCAGGTCCCTATTCCACAAAAAGACTTATCAACTTTGCACTTTGCAATTATCATCTTTGCACTTATTGCAAAGTGATACGTTTTTTTATTCCACAACTAAAATATTTATACTTTGCAAATCAACTTTGCGCGCCGCGGCGCCGTTACTTTGCACTTATCTATCATAACCTGTCAACTTGTCAATAACTTATTACAATGAGTAGGGCGCAAAATCAAGCAAAAAAACTTGCGGTGCTATCTGTAATAAAAGATAAAAAAGAAATTTTATTTGGGAGCTTCCAAAATAATAAATTGTGCAAAGTAGAAAAGCAGAAGGCATGGGAGGAAGTTTTGAAAAAAGCTCTGCTGTACAGCAAGCATCAGCCCAAAAAACATGGACTTTTGCTAGAGACAGCTTGTTTGGGTTATGGAAGAGCCGCAGTTTGGTAAGTACAATGAACAATAATTTATATATTGGAGAATTAATTATATTCAAGGTATATGTTACAAACTAGAAACGGTAAATCTTAGTGAGTCTTAACTGTGCTTGAAAGACAACAGTAGGGCTTATTCGGTAAAGCAGTAAATTATGGCAACCCTGCGCAGTTTGCACAGCTGATTAGATGCCGGCTGTTGCGGTTGCTTGACTATACGCATAAATAATTTGCATTTTCGGACATAAAAACAAAACATGGCAGATAAATTTATTATAAACGTAGTTATAGACGAATTTGAAAAGAAAAAAGATTGCTTATTGTTAAATATACATAAAAATCGATTGAAGCGTGCCAATAGGAATCGTTTGTTAATAAATAACATAAAAGTAAAAAAGAGTTATTCCCGAAGTTACAGATTACTTCAAAACTATAGAGAATTACCACCATGATATCTTCTATAGCCATTTTAGAATGTCTCGTGACGCTTTTAAGGTTCTATAATCCGATTAAAAAAAAAAAACAGTTGAATAACTTTGCAGAATTTCAGGCATTGAAAAGAATTCTTAAACCATTTTGGACTACTCGACTTCGTGGACGTTTAGGATATCCATTGGATAAATGTTTGTATGTTACTTTGTGGAAGTTGGTAAATACAAATATAACTTGAAAGGCGAAATAAATTGGCCTTCTATACCACGACAGCGCGAGATAATGGGAAGATTTCAGTGCAGTAGAAATAATCCCTTTCGCTTCGTAGTTGGGTGCATTGACGGGACCCACTTCCGAATACCCACTCCAAACAAGGATGCTGTGAGTTACTATGATCGAAAAGGAACACATTCGATTATAATGCAAGTAAGTTTATTTGTAATCATCCCTTAAATGGTTTATACTAATCTTGCAAATTTATATTTATATAAGCCATTTGCGATAGTAAACTTCGTTTCCTGGAAGTATTCATTGGATATCCAGGAAGTTGTCACGATGCCAGTCCAATATTTAAAGCGATCATGACTGGTCGAGTACAACTTGCTGAAAACTCATTTTTACTTGGTGATTCTGCCTACCCGATATTTAAGTTCCTCATGACTCCATATAGGGATAATGGTAATCTCAGCCGTCCACAAAGACAGTTTAATTACTGCCTGAGTTCAACGCGAGTTCATATAGAACAGGCTTTTGGGATTTTGAAAGCAAAGTTTAAAATTCTTAACTATATTAATGTCCGGCCAATTAAACGCATATCAAATATAATACTGGCGTTGAAGAAGCTTCTGATGACAGAAGCAATATGGAGAATTCCCCACTACACTTAGATGACGGCCACGGTGTTCAAATGCGTAATGATTTGACAATGTTATTTGCTTCATAAGCGTTTTATTGGGCGCGTTTCTAAGACGTAGCTGTTGCTGAACGGTTGAGTGTTTGTTTAAGAAACGCACAGTTGAGTAGTTCCGTTCAGCTCAACGGTTGGCAACTTTACGCCATTTTTTCGCTACATGAAGTCAACTATTTATATAAGCCAAAAATGATGTATCCCTTCCGTCAGTTTTCATAGAAAATTCAAATAAAAAAATAATTTGTCTGTAAATTTCTGGCGAAACTGGCTGTTAATAAAATAAAATACATGTACAAATACATGTATTAAAAATAAAATAAGGAAAACTAAATTATAAATCCTGCGCTATCCATATTTTTGGCTTAATATTTTTTTTGTGCTGTTTTATTTAATTTTGCTTGTTTACAAATGTTTTGGCAGTTTATGTATCATACCGTTTCTAAGACGTAACTGTTGAACTCAGCAGTTGACAGCATTTCAGCAACAGTTGAGGTAAACAGTTGCGTCTTAGAATAGCGCCCATTAATTCATACATTTACAATGTGTTTACGTACATTATTTATTCTAATTATTTACTCTGACTATAACTTCAAATATTAGTACACATTCTTTTAAAACATGAGATCAATTTTGTAATAATAAAAATATTAAAATTAATATCGAAAGAAATGACTTATTTCAACGTTTTTCCAGGACTTGCGTCAGTTGTTGTATTGCTTGTATGCGTCGCTCATCCATTTGGAGTTTTTCACGCTCTAATGCCATCACCTTCTCATGACGAGATTTCTCCTTTTGTGCTTCGTCTTTTAGAAAGCCCAGCATTCCAGCAGCGGGGTCTACTTTACGCCTTTTCGCACCACCCACTTCACTTGAATTTTTATCAATTCTTGGACTTTCTTCGGTTGTGGTTTCGATTGTAAATTTTCTTAAGGAGGGTTAATTGAATGGCGGACACCATACACCTCGTCGAAATCGTCATAAAATACCCACACTTTTGCGTTCCGTCCAGTCGATTGGTTTCTCTGATTTATCCTCTTATATGTGGTTAGCATATTTATAAATTTCCTGGATACTTGCTCCTTCGTCATGGCGAAGTCGGGCTTCACTTTCTTTATCTCCTCTCCGAGAAAATATTTTTTTTGCGCCCGGCGCTGAACTCCTGTTCCATATCTAAACGCATTCTGACAAGCAGCTTCAAATCCCCTGAAGCTACTTCTTCCTCGTCTGACCTGTTAAATAAATTCACAAAATGTAGAATTAAGATAAAATAAAAACACATCGCGAAAAATTGTTCGTGCAACCACTTCTGATTTGCTGTGAAAATTGCGCGTTTTTGCGCAGCAACAGCGACCAGGGTTGCTTTTACGAACAATATACTTTTGCAGCGCTGCCATATCTGCATTTTCGGACGTGATGGTATACAAATGCGTCACAGAGTTGCATTACCGAATAAGCCCGTACTCAATGGCTTGCTCTTATGTTATGCGTTGATGACGTGTTGAATTGTGTTGTTATTGTTGTCTTTTCTCTAACGCTTTATGCTATAATGACTATGTTTTATTTGTATTAATTTGGTTTTATATTTATATATAAGCATTTTTCTTTATTTAATGTGTAGAATAAAAGGGACAATGCGTAAAAAACTTGGTCCAAAGGAGGGAAGGAGAAAGTTTTGTATGAAACCGATATAGAGATTTTGGACATTCTGGAAGCAGATTCAGCTGTTGTGGATGGCATGAACTTGCGCGAAAGCTATGAGGCAGAAGGGACAAGACAGCAGAGCTGTGTAAGTGTGAAATCATTTTCAATTTTAAATCAACAATTTTTTTCTATCCAGTTTTCATTACTTATTCTTCGCTTAGGATGGAGGGGTAAAATTTTTGAATTTTCCATTCTCTCAAAGCAGTTATGAATTCACACATCAACATATTCATAGCAAGATTGAAAAAACCAATGCCCAATCAAAAAAAGGTTTAACACTGAATTAGTATTGAAAAGACTGCAATCTTTTATGTGTGTGCATTCTTTAACTCAGTACCAATCATTAGTTCAAAGACACCCTGGTAAATAACTTTTTGATAAAAAGGAAGATTTTTGACAATTGCTCAATTGTAAAAATTCAAACCGGCGTTACCCAATTTAAGTTTTTTGGTAGAGGGGATTTTATATCATATGTTTGGGATTATATATAAAACAGTTGTATTAACATTTACGTTTTAAATATAATTCATGTTTTATCTTGAAAATGTTTAAAATTTACATTAAATTAGATAACTATTTGGCATAAGCTTTACGTTTAGGTTGATAAAATTTTAGTGAAAATATTTTAAAAATCTTAGTGTCTTTAATAAAAAAAATAGCTCATCATAAAAATTGTATCGCCGTTCGGCGTCGGCGTAAGTTTGTAGGTCCCTCCCATTTGTGTGACAGCAAAGGCGCACGCTACAAATCGGAGGAGAAGCTCGGCCAAGACTTAGCAAAAGTGTCAAGGCCAAAATATGATTATAAATAATTTTAGTTTCAAACAGGTCGCAACCCTCTTCAAACACCTCAAAAGTATTCCCAATATTATTTAGTTGTGAACCCGCATGAGTCCGAAATTACCATTTTTTACCAGAATTTCCAGATTTTACCGGAAATCGTACTTGGTTTTCTGGCAACAGAGAGGACAAATAAGAGAGTAAGTAAGGTCATCTCTTTGTCAGAAGCTACCTGGTGGTAAATTCTGGTAAATGTGTCAAAAGATCCGATGTAGTGTGTTTGACAACCAAATTGTAAACAAAAGAGAAGTGCACTCTGCTAATGCATGTTGAAAAGTAAATAATTCCTTGCTTGAGTGGATGCTAATGAGTTTTGGTTAAATTACAAAACGCTTAAAAAGGTATTAGCCGCAAGATTAAAATATATTTTACTATTCAATATTGGAGTTGGTGTGAAACAAAAATTAATAATTTATTGTTATGTATGCAAATGAGAACTACAATTCTGAGCTTATTGAGCATCTCTTAGTCAAAAACAAAGGCAATTTTGCTTGATCAAGTTTCGAATCTAAGAAGAAAATGTTTTTAACAAACAAAAGGATAATAATAAAATTTGAAGTATTTAAGATATTGCGTATGGTAGCATGAAACGTCACAACCTTCTTAATTGTCAGGCTGTTGATATGGCTACGAAAAAGTGACAATGGAAACACAAAGCTGAAGATATCATACTTACAGTGGGATAAACTTCAAACCTCTAATATAAATTAGTTAACTTTAGTTATTATTTATTTTTGTTATCAATTTTAAGTTTTCGTTTGGAATAATTTTCATAAACTTATCTATTAGGAGATCTCTTTGGAAAATTGCCGTACATCCGATATCTATTGAAATTTTGACATCCTCACTTTTTGGAAAAAGAAGTTCAAGATACAAGTTTATGTGCAAAAAATAAATTAAACAATAAAAGTCTCCTTATATTTATGGAACTTATAATAGAAACATTTTTATTTCATTAGCCAGACTTTATGAATAGCCTACTCTATAAGTAATAGTAGAAATACCGAATTAGTAAGTTCAGTCAAGACGTCATTCAAAAGTTTTGAAGAAAATCACTTTTCTCTTTTGTGAAAATTTGGGACTATCGTATGCGAGTATTGTCGACAAAATGTTAGTCTATGAATGACTAAAAATTAACGAATACATGGTTAATCGCGATTAATGATTAAAATTAATTAAGCGATCGCTGTGGTGTAGTGGTTAGAAGTGCGCACTACCATTCCGCAGGGTGAGTGTCCGCAGGGTCAGTTCCGGCCAACAAAAAAAAATAAAATGTTTTTTGTAATTGTGGTCGGCCCCCGGCAGGAGTCGGCGTAAAACTGTAGGTCCCTCCCCTTTGTGCGACAACATCAAGGCGCATGCCACAATCGGAGGAGTAGCTCGGCCAAACACTAACATATGTCGATGGTGCTCTGCAATAACGCCACAATTCAAAATTTCAGGTTTAGAAAAATACATAATTTGAAAGCTTACAGTATGACTGCATATAATCCGGAATAATTACGTTCCAAGACATATTATTGCTAAATTACGAAACAAAAAATCATTAATTGGCTCTACTGAAATGTATGAAATTTTTAGTTGTGTCGATATGTAAGCGCCTTTCTATTATTATTAGTAATCATCAATACAATTTCAAATTACATAAACCCAGTCACAGCCCTTTTTTGTATTCGACGCTTCCAGAAAACACATAATACATAAAATAAATAAAAGCTGTTTTGATTAATATTACATAAACTGGAAACTGTTAAAAATAAGTGCGCTTGTGTACAGAGATTTTTAGAACCTATTCAGTTCCTAAAATGTCTGTTTGCAACACATAACAATAAAAATGCACATCAAATTGCTAAGAATGATGGAGGAAATCGATTCAGACATGCCTGTTTAACTGGCCGTGCGTGCTCAAAACAAACACATGTTAATTAAGGAGCTATTCAAGTATTATGTAACCACCAGTGGAAAGCGGGGGTCTTGGTTTGCTTATTTTCAATAACAATGGGCAACATTTTTTCAAATAAGTAAAACATTAATTACTTCTTCTTCTTTTTTTTTGGCGCTGTAACCGCCTAAGCGATTTTGGCCGAGTTCAGCAAAGCACGCCAGTCGTTTCTCCTCTGTGCCAACTGACGCCAATTGGAAACGCCAAGTGAAGCCAAGTCCTTCTCCACCTGATCTTTCCATCGCAGTGGGGGCCTCCTTCTCCCTCTGCTACCACCAGCGGGTTCCGAGTTTAATACTTTCAGAGCTGGAGCGTCGGTGTCCATTCGAACGACATGACCAAGCCAGCGGAGCCGCTGTATTTTAATTCGCTGCACTATGTCCATATCGTTGTAAAGCTCATACAGCTCATCGTTCCATCGTCTGCGGTACATTAATTACACACGCACAAATTTTGCCTGCAATTTCGATCACAATTGAACACTGCACTTCACTCTCGTTTCGAATTTTTGACAGCGTTTTTTAAGCTATTTAGTAGTTTAACACTTCTTGTGGGCACTTGATATTGTAAAAAAATATGCGCAATTCGATCCCTAACTACATTTTTTTGTAAAGAACGCCCGTTTGCTTTAAATTTGTAAAAATACAATTATTTTTTTATTTTGTTTACATCTGTCATTTGTTACAAATGAAGAAAAGTCCAAGAGTTGCCAAGTATAAATATCTTTATATCTATTTATTAAAATAATAATTTACAATAATAATTTATTTAATTAATACTTTATTAAAATACAAATTTGAAGTGCAAATACATTTGTAAAACTGTTTATCACAAAATTTTATTAATTGTTTGCAAGCATACTATAGTTTTCATGCATTTTGAGAATAAATAATCTAATATGTGTACCAGAATGATAGAATACAAGATTGCGCCAATCGAGCTGAGAGCAACTGGCCGTGACGTCAAAAAATACCAGAATGAGAGAGCAGGACGAACTCGACAAGAAAAAGAGGAAGCATCGAACAAAAGGCAGTATTGCCAAGTTTTGAATTTGAAAAAGCACCCAAATTTTTATTGGTATATTTTATGGACTTTATATACATACATAATTTTATTGTAAGGATTCCGAATCAAATTAATAAAAATCAATGTTTCTTGCACGACGGTCGATTTCTTCTGGCATGATTGAAAGTGCTGCCACATATTTTGTTGTCGCTTATGTCACTGTGCCATGATTTTGTTAAAATTTTTGTAAAGTTGCTTACCACACTTACGATTGCTATAAATTTTGCTTCAATTTTTTTAAGATTTTCTAGTTTGGTGTCCTCAAACTAAAAACAAAAGTACCAAAAACGCACCAAGCACCAAACTCAAAAATTTTCGCGTTTTGAATGCCCACTAAATTTGGCGCGAAAAGCATCCAGTTGGCAACAGTGAATGTAAACAAAAGTATTTTATGACGTCAGCGATTGGGTGGATGCTGTCAAATCGACGAAGAGAGGGTTAGCGGTCCGCGAATGGCGCGACCTTTATTTTCTGGATCGTGATATGTGTACATATATATCGTCGTTTAAAGTAAAAAACCGCGTATCGTCATTCTGCAAAACCGTGTGACTGACATTGGCTGCCAAAAATTGGATTTGCTCACAAAAGCTCTTGGCTCAATTCTTATCCATTCGTCCTGAAATATACTAGCCAGAAATACGTTTGCTTTATAAAAAAGATAACCATTTTGAAATATGGGTGACTTTACTCTCTAGAAAATAATTTATGCAATTACGCGGTTTTGCATTTTCTTGATACGCGGTTTTGTACTTTAAACGACGATATGTATAGCATGTACTTACGGCGGCCGCCGTAGCAGAGTGATTACATGTGCGTACTTCCACTCCATAAGACCATGGTTAAATACCTGGTCAGATCATAACCCAAAATAGCAGTCGTCCTTCGGCACGCAATGGCAAACCTTCGAATATATTTCTGCCTTGAAAACTCTTCTTATAAAATTAGAACTCATGCCTCAAGTTTGAGCAGAAGTTCGGCCAAACACTTAGAAAAATATTTTAGCACCAAATATTTATTTGTTTACTTATTTTAAGGGAGATGGCAATCTTCTGGTTTCACATTTTGAGTACAAAAATTTCAACCCTGATACAACACATAGTATTAGTACTGAATGATAATGACAGATTGCATTCCCATAAACGTCCAATCATACATGATTGAGTTTTTTTTTTGCATTCACTTTCTCTATGTGAATGGGTGTCAACCATTTCATAACACACTACATATTTTGTGTTTACAATTTGTAACCAATCTCAAGAGTGGTTGTTAAATTTTTTAAAGTAAACAATCACATTTTTGAAACGAAAAAAGTGAGAATGCACACTCAATTTATTCAATCATTACACAGCTCTGCAAGACAGAGTGACGACCCTGCAGGGAAAGCTACTAGTTGTGAACTAGAATTCTACCAGTTTGCGTTTCAGCCCAACTAGTTCACGTTCTATCCTCTTTCAATGTTAGCGACTGGTATTTTTAACATTGAGATGTCCTACGAGATGTCAATTGTCAGGCTATGCATCAGCATCTACTTGTGGAAATACTAGTAGCATCATACCAGTTGATGAGATAGTCTGCCAATTCATCCCCCATGAAAAGCATTAGTATGCCTTACTGCTCGCGGCGCTCCAACAGTCGCAATGGCCGACAGAGCAAAGCACTCGCGTGGTATGCCTGAAGTGCCAGGTTCAAGCCCGGGCGCAGGGAAAATTTTTTTGTTTTATTTTTTTTTTTTATAATATTTCTTTTATTTACATTTTTTATTTAGGGTTTTTTTGTTATTCTTAAATTTAATTTAAAAAAAATATTTTTTTTAATCTGTTTTTTTATGGCACAAGTATTTCTTTACATATATTTGTTTCTTTTTTTTTTGTAATGCAACCAGATTTTTAAGTTTGTTATTTATATTTAAATTGAAATAATTATTCCTACTTACATTGATCTAACTTTACAAATCTTAACCACCTCCAAGCGGACTCGAACCTGCGATCCCAGAACCAGAACCAGTAGTCTTGACGTGACGCTACAGCCGACATTTGTAAGAAAAGCAATTAATTGCGTTTTATTTTAGGCTTTGGAAATTCAAAGGCAGATGTCGCTGAACGCTTAAGTTCTTCGAAAATGTCGAACTGGTAGGCACATACTAGTTTATGAACTAGTATTTTTTCTAACTGGTTTGGGTTTTCACTGCAGGGCCCTGCAGGGAAAGCTACTAGTTGTGAACTAGAATTCTACCAGTTTGCGTTTCAGCTCAACTAGTTCATGTTCTATCCTTTTTCAATGTTAGCGACTGGTATTTTTAACATTGCGATGTCCTACGAGATGTCAGTTGTCAGGCTATGCATCAGCATCTACTAGTATAAATACTAGTAGCATCATACCAGTTGATGAGATAGTCTGCCAATTCATGCCCCGTGAAAGGCATAAGTGTGCCTTTTTGCTCGCGACGCTCCAGCAGTCACAATGGCCGACAGAGCAGAGCACTCGCATGGTTAGCCTGAGGTCCCAGGTTCAAATCCTGGCGCAGGGAAAATTTTTTTATTTTTTATTTTATTTTTATTTTTAATAAATTTATTTTTTTGTTTAGGCTGTTTATACGTAATTTTTAAATTTAATAAAAAAATACTTTTGTTTAATTTCTTTGTTTTTATAGCACAAGCATTTCTTCCTAAATGTTTTTTTGCAATGCAATTAGATTTTCAAATTTGTTATTTATTTATAAATTGAATAAATTATTTTTACTTACATTTATTTAACTTTAAAAATCTTTACCACCTCCAAGCGGCCTCGAACCTGCGATTTCAGAACCAGAACCAGTAGTGTTCACGTGACGCCACAGCCGACATTTGTAAGAAAAGCACCCTGCAGGGAAAGCTACTAGTTGTGAACTAGAATTCTACCAGTTTGCGTTTCAGCCCAACTAGTTCACGTTCTATCCTTTTTCAATGTTAGCGACTGGTATTTTTAACATTGCGATGTCCTACGAGATGTCAATTGTCAGGCTATGCATCAGCATCTACTAGTAGAAATACTAGTAGCATCATACCAGTTGATGAGATAGTCTGCCAATTCATGCCCCGTGAAAAGCATAAGTGTGCCTTTTTGCTCACGACGCTCCAGCAGTCACAATGGCCGACAGAGCAAAGCACTCGCGTGGGAAGCCTGAGGTCCCAGGTTCAAATCCTGGCGCAGAGAAAATTTTTTTATTTTTTATTTTTTACTTTGTTTTTATTTTTTATAAATTTATTTTTTGTTTAGGCTGTTTATTGTAATTTTTAAATTTAATAAAAAAAATATTTTTGTTTAATTTCTTTGTTTTTGTAGCACAAGCATTTCTTCCTAAATGTTTTTTTGCAGTGCAATTAGATTTTCAAATTTGTTAATTATTTATAAATTGAATAAATTATTTTTACTTACATTTATTTAACTTTAAAAACCTTAACCACCTCCAAGCGGCCTCGAACTTGCGATTTCAGAACCAGAACCAGTAGTCTTCACGTGACGCCACAGCCGACATTTGTAAGAAAAGCAATTAATTGCGTTTAATTTTTGGCTTTGGCAATTCAAAGGCAGATGTCGCTGATCGCCTAAGTTCTTCGAAATTGGCGAACTGGTAGGCACATACTAGTTAATGAACTAGTATTTTTTCTGACTGGTGTGGCTTTTCACTGCAGGGCAATTAATTGCGTTTTATTTTTGGCTTTGGCAATTCAAAGGCAGATGTCGCTGATCGCCTAAGTTCTTCGAAATTGTCGAACTGGTAGGCACATACTAGTTAATGAACTAGTATTTTTTCTAACTGGTTTGGCTTTTCACTGCAGGGATAGTTTAAGTCATGGTGGAATTATACAAGGTGTTGTACGTAGTGACAGCTCATGTCGACGGCTCCCTTACAAAAGGTTGTAATATGGAAGCACGAGAGAAACGGGAAGAAAAGAAGCCCGCTTTGCGAAGTAGTACGAAATTTGGTACTCTTTTTCATATCAAATTTTGCATATAAATAGTTACAAACGGTATATTATGATAAGCTAAATTTGCGAAAGTAGTATATATTACGTAGTACTTATGCAATAAATGGTAATTGAGTTTATTAAACACAATGTCCTATAATTATAGTCAAACTTCCAAAACCGCTTTAGGGTCTAATTTTTAACCGAAAATACTATAAAATGATTGATATAACTTACACAAATTTCGCCATCAAAAAATTAGTGGTGCCCCGAGTCGTTACAACATGACAAAAGGGCGAATCGACGGATGGGGAGAATATTTCATCGAACAAAATGCCAACTATAAATGTGGAGCTTGTATCGCAATGCAAGCTGCGACTGTTCTGAACTGAGATGCCAGACAAATGGTTTCTACAAATTGAGACCACATCTTATGTCGGGAAATATAACCTGGTCCTCTCAGCAATTAGCAGCGATGCTTTAAAGGAAGCTGCGGATGTTTTAAGAGCCGTACCAGCTCAAGACCGATATATTAACCTCAAAAGTCAACTACTGTCACGTTTTACTGATTCAGCCGACCCACATAGGGTATTTGGCTGATTTAGGCGGCCAAAATTATTTTTATGAATATTTCAACTCGAAATGTTCAGAATATACGTGTTTTGACAATTAGAATTGTAAATGTTTAACATTAAGTAAAAGAAGGAGAGGACGTCCCATTATTCCACCAAAACAAAGAAAATAAAGTCACTTAACGTTTGACATCGATAGACTCCATGTTGCCGTGGTCCGATTGTAGGAGCACGCATACTTACGTGTTCGTATCTAGGTTAGAGGATTAACAGAGTTGCCACCTATTAAAAAATTTAGTTCTATTAAGTTAAATGCATTGCTGCAATATGGGCATCGGAAATGGTTTTGAAAACGCTTTATTTTTAGCAACCTCCCAGGGTGGCCACCGGTTTAAAAAATCAGATTCCACTTTAATTTAGGGAATAGATAATTCAAATATGTATCACAGTAAAAGTAAGAAAATGTAATAAAACTACATTTTTGTAATAATTACAGTAATATAACAGTCTTATTTATTGTTAAATGAATGTTGAAGTATTAACTTGGAGTAAATTAGCCTCCTCAATTACTGACGTATTTTAAACGTATTGCTTTTCCATGCCAAGAAAATTAAGTGCACCGAGTTTGGTATAAATTGATACAAATTGACAGCATCGCGACAATCGTGCACCCTACGTCGAATTTGTCCAAAAGCAAGTCAGACGCATTCTAAGCTAACCTGTTGAAGGATTACATAGAGATCACACTACGTGATGCTGCACCAAATGTCGATAGTGAAACAACCGTACACCACATTGTCACCAATGGTCCCCCAGTCCATGAGCGCCCACGCAAACTCACTGGTGAGAAGTTAAACGCCGCAAAAGAAGATTGTAATCTGTTGCTGCATCATGGTATCATAACACCTTCGAGCAATCAATGGACAAGCCCGATCCACATGATGCCCAAAGAGTCCGGTGGCTGGCGCACTGCAGGAGACTTTCGCTTAAAAATCAACATCAAAAAATTCCATATCGGTGGAAGTGAAGTAGTCTACTTAGGCTATTCTGTGAGCCAGGATTGTTACCAGCCTCCTGAGGAAAAAGTTATCCAAAGCCTCAAACAGGTGTTGACTCGCGCCGCTTCCTCGGCATTGTGAATTATTATAGACGTATTTTGCCTCAAGCAGCAGAAATTCAAGCTCCCCTCAGTGAGTGCCTGAAAACAGCGCCCATCTCGCTATAAATCCTTTGGAGAATACACAAAGCCAATGTTTTTTGTCTAATTAATGTTTAAAATTTTTAATTTAATTTTCCGTTGTCAACGAATAAGAATAAATTAAATGTCAAAGAATTGTTCAGTGATTGCAAATCAGTTTTGGAATAGGGAATGAGGTAGTTTAGTTCTTTTTTAAAGGTGGTAAAATGTAGTTTTTTCAAGAGGGAAACAGCGATTTTGCTAAGGGAGCCAAGATGGCGGATTAGAGCGAGGTCGCTGTCAATATCCAACACCTTGTATTATTCCACCATGGTTTAAGTCTCGTAAAAAAAAATCAAACTTGATTTCCCAAAATTTTAATTTTTACACATTCATGTTTCTGGCATGCGGGGAACGATATGTACTTGCTGATTTGTTTACAAAAATTATTTAAAAATCAGACGTCTCGGTTGCATAGCAAATCGGTTAATCGTTTCTGCAATTATTTCACATTGATTTTCTAAAACAAATTTTCGATGTATGCTTAAGATGCAAAAACTTCGGCCCGCCCAAAATACATTTTCTGTACACGGTCAAAAATTTGGGTTTCATTTTTAAACCACGCTGCCACTACTGCCTTTTTTAATCTTTTACAGTCTACTTTTTAAACCAGTCAATAGTTTTAAGCAATTTTTAATATATTGTGTTTTAAATTTTAGTCCAAAAAGTTCGTCGTTTAAAAATCAAACCAAAATGTTTTAATCCTAGTTTCTAGGTTTCATATATAGAAAATTTGGTTTAAAATCTAAACCGAAATAGAAAATGTTTGCACACAGCGAAATGTGGTGTTGATTCAAACTCAACATATGAAAGCACATTTACATGAGTGGCTGTAGCTGAGTGTGCAAAGCTGCTTAATACAATTGGTTTCTACTAAGGCTGTCCGGGTTCAATCCCCATCAGACGGAGCATGAAATTTTATTTTTATTTTTTATTCTTAATTATGAAAATGTTTGGGTTTAAAATTTAATCCGAACTGTTTAAATTCTAAACCCAACATATGTGCCCTCTTTTTTTTTATTTAGAAGGTTTGTATTTGAAACTGAATTTATGTAGTTTGGTCATATATGTATTTAGTCCAAAAAGTTTAAAATTAAAACCGAAATTTTTAACCGTGTATTGAAACATTTTGGTCCAACATTTTCACCAAGAGTTCACGTTCACATGGGCGTCGCTACGTAGGGGCAGGGGGCGGACTTTGAAGTTTACCTTATACAATCTTCGATTAATACCGCAGCGACCACAAAAATGCAGTTGCCAGCTTGCAGTTGCCATCTGTAAAACCATTTCAGCCAGTGGCCACCCAACTGAAGTTCGGTTACCATATGCCTAAGTCGGCTCAGCTCGGTGTTCTGGTCACATACATAAGTACACATTTTCATGAGTCTATCTCTTCTTATTCTTGTACTTACAAATATCGGACCAAAGTTATAATACCATTTCATGCTCATGAAAGGTATAGTTTTCAGATTTCAAATCGGGGAAGTAGGTAACAAAATATTAATTTAAACATTTTCTTAACTTCTTCCCAGCGTATCTACATATTAAAATGTCATTTTCAAAAATTTCATGCATTGCTATGCCATGTCATTCCATCTCAAACATACTGTTATAGCATGTCATTGCTTCTTGGCTCAGCTGTTGTTTGCTGTTGTGTTTCTGCAGCATATTTTTAATACTGTTTAATCCTGCCTTGTATGAAAATGTATATAGCAAGGGCAAGGCCGAGGCCTAAAAGAGCCACATCTAAGTTCTAAATGCTACAAAGAGCCACAAAAAAGAACAAGAAAAACAAAAATTTTATTTTTAAATTAAATTATTATTAGAAATGAAAAACATTAATTTTATTATTATTCTATTGTACGTAAGATAGATATA
>NW_016157524.1:62337-70174 GCF_001687245.7 Rhagoletis zephyria
AGTCTACTTTTTAAACCAGTCAATAGTTTTAAGCAATTTTTAATATATTGTGTTTTAAATTTTAGTCCAAAAAGTTCGTCGTTTAAAAATCAAACCAAAATGTTTTAATCCTAGTTTCTAGGTTTCATATATAGAAAATTTGGTTTAAAATCTAAACCGAAATAGAAAATGTTTGCACACAGCGAAATGTGGTGTTGATTCAAACTCAACATATGAAAGCACATTTACATGAGTGGCTGTAGCTGAGTGTGCAAAGCTGCTTAATACAATTGGTTTCTACTAAGGCTGTCCGGGTTCAATCCCCATCAGACGGAGCATGAAATTTTATTTTTATTTTTTATTCTTAATTATGAAAATGTTTGGGTTTAAAATTTAATCCGAACTGTTTAAATTCTAAACCCAACATATGTGCCCTCTTTTTTTTTATTTAGAAGGTTTGTATTTGAAACTGAATTTATGTAGTTTGGTCATATATGTATTTAGTCCAAAAAGTTTAAAATTAAAACCGAAATTTTTAACCGTGTATTGAAACATTTTGGTCCAACATTTTCACCAAGAGTTCACGTTCACATGGGCGTCGCTACGTAGGGGCAGGGGGCGGACTTTGAAGTTTACCTTATACAATCTTCGATTAATACCGCAGCGACCACAAAAATGCAGTTGCCAGCTTGCAGTTGCCATCTGTAAAACCATTTCAGCCAGTGGCCACCCAACTGAAGTTCGGTTACCATATGCCTAAGTCGGCTCAGCTCGGTGTTCTGGTCACATACATAAGTACACATTTTCATGAGTCTATCTCTTCTTATTCTTGTACTTACAAATATCGGACCAAAGTTATAATACCATTTCATGCTCATGAAAGGTATAGTTTTCAGATTTCAAATCGGTGAAGTAGGTAACAAAATATAGATTTAAACATTTTCTTAACTTCTTCCCAGCGTGTCTATTAAAATGTCATTTTCAAAAATTTCATGCATTGCTATGCTATGTCATTCCATCTCAAACATGCTGTTATAGCATGTCATTGCTTCTTGGCTCAGCTGTTGTTTGCTGTTGTGTTTCTGCAGCATATTTTTAATACTGTTTAATCCTGCCTTGTATGAAAATGTATATAGCAAGGGCAAGGCCGAGGCCTAAAAGAGCCACATCTAAGTTCTAAATGCTACAAAGAGCCACAAAAAAGAACAAGAAAAACAAAAATTTTATTTTTAAATTAAATTATTATTAGAAATGAAAAACATTAATTTTATTATTATTCTATTGTACGTAAGATAGATATACAAGAAAATTCAAAAGATCCCTTCGCCGAGATTTTCAAAATCTGGTTTTAGATCAGTTAAAGCCGTTCGTAGCAATTCTGTTAAATGTTGGATAGTCAATAGGTACGTTCTTTTAAAACCTCCAGTAAAAAATGCCAACAGCGAAATTCCGGCGTAATGTCATCTGTTATCTCACAAGAGCAAAATATCCTAAATAGTTCGCGAACAGAAAACTTACAGAAACTTGCAAGTTAGACGAACAGCTGATAGAAATTTTGTTTACATTCAAAAGTATAAAATTGAAAACGTAAGAAAACAAATTCCGAAGTCTTATCCTAACACAGTTCACTGACTAAACTTACTTCTTACAAGTTTAATTAGTCGCATTTTACTTTTTTAACTTCCAAACCATCAAATTCAATTTTGGGATTTGCGTAAATTCCAACCGGCTGTTTTTCATCTGCTGTTTTCTTGTTGGCAAATTGCTGTTGGCAAAAGCTAGCAGATTTCTCTCAAATGAAATGTCATTTTGCTCTCTCAAGTTCCATACTGTGCAAGTTTTTTACGTACGCGAACACAAAAAGCTGATAATTTTTATAACTTTCAATAATTAACAGGTACGCGAAAGCAACTAATTGTGAACGGTATTTTTACTTTACGAATTTCATTGTAGAGTACAAAAACTCACGGTTATATGTTGTACCAAAATTTGAAAATATACGGCACGCAGCTGTTTTCAACAGCGGATATTTTAAATCTGGTACTTGTTGCCGGAATTCAAGCAATCGCAGAGCTTTATGTTGCATTTCCAGTGCCTTTTAGTTATTTTTTTTTAACTTTGCCGTTTTGATCCAAATGGATCAAAATGATACGTTTTTCATCGAATTTTTTAAAAAAAGGTACTTTTATTTTTAGCTTAGTATAAATTGTGATACATTTTAATTCAAAAGTCGAGGGTAACTATTCCCATCTTAAAACTTTTATGATTTTGTGGCCACACATTAAGTTTGTCTCCTTTTATTGAACATACCACCTTTAATCTGAATATGGTATCACTGTTAGCTACAGAAAACTAGCCTGTTCCCGTACTCCAGGATTTAGTCTGAAATAGTCCGAATTCGTTTCCTTTCACACATTTATCATATATTTTGCGAACAATTTCTCACTAAATCATGGAACTCGGGAACAGGCTAATATTGTCGTTCCTTTTCCTTTTTGATTTTGAAGCTGTCGGAATCGGTACTAGGCTAAAAACAGTGTCACACGATTGTACATTTGTACAGATTTGTATATTTTGGCAGTCGCAGAGTGGTGTTCTTTAGAAATTTGTGTTCATCTCAGTAAAAGAATTTGCAAACAACACTACTCNTTACAACGCGCAGCTATAAGCTCATCGCCCTCAACCTGATGTACCTCCAGTGGAACACAAAGCTTAGTGTTGTCTAAGCCGATCAATAAACGCGCTCTGAACTCAGAATACGGTAGAATAGGCAGAGATTTCAGATGATCGCGTTCGCTCAATGTATCGACATTTAGTGATTGCTGCGGTAATTCGAGGTCAGTGGTGGTACGCACGTTATGCAAACGATAACGCGGAACATTTTCCCCTCTGGCAGATATTTCGAGACATACGAATTTTGAGCTCGCCTCGTGCTGTGTGATGTCGCCGGTCCATCTCAGACATAGCTCTTCGCTGGGCCCGTCAAGTCCCAACTCCTCAGCTAGGCCACTGTCCATCGGAGTGCACGATGCCCCTTCGTCAATCAGCGCAAATGTACTGATAGTCGTTTTGGGGCCATATAGGATTACCGGAATGTAGCGAAAAACTGCCCTCTTAAACTTGCGTTGGTGGAATAGGACTGTAGAACCGTCCTGACCTTTAATATCGGCTTTGGTCACTTTACCATAGTGATTGGTTGCAGCAGTGTTGCCATGTAGTAGTGCGTTGTGCGCCATTCGACAACCGTCAACACCGCATGCTTGCTTGGAGGCGCAGCGTCGAACCATGTGAGTTCTGAAGCAGCGAATGCACAGCTTTTTTTCCTTGATTAGCTGCCAGCGTTCGTTTCGGCTCTTTGCTTTGAAGTCGGGCAGTCAGAGAGGTTGTGGTCCTTTTCGCACTGGTGACAAGCAGGGGGTGTCTGCGTTTTCTCCTTAGGCGATTTAGTTGAGGCGCGCTCCTTAGAAATCTCGTCGTGCACAAAAACCCTTTCCTTAGTGCTCTTTCGTCCCGCCTTTTCTTCTCCAGTAGTACTGGCTGTAGGGTTAAGTGCTGTTACTTGACTAGCACACGATGCTAAACCAAATAACCAGTCGTCGAAGGTCACTATATCGACACGAACCGTAGCCATTCGATGACGACCCCAATCGAGCTTCATATCTCCTGGCAGTTTGTTCAGAAGCTCATTGATAAGCATAGGGTCGTTCAGGTAGTCGCTAAGACCCATTGCTTGCATCGTTGCTCTATAGTTCTGAACTGCCAACGCGAGCGCGATTAGCGTATCTAGCCGATCGGTCCTCACTGCTGGCATCTGCCTTAGTTTACGCTGTAGTGTGTCGTGGATCACGTCTGGTCGTCCGAAAAGCATGCGGATAGACTTACGTCCAAACTACGCTGAGACTGCGTATATAGCCCTCTCCACGTGCTGTTGGTAACGGGCGCAGGACCTCCATGTGGTTGCCCGGAACAATCATGTGCAGGGGAGAAGGGTTGGTATGGTGCGGCAGCACTGTACGCTCTCAGATAAGCAGCGCCTGTGTAGGCCAGCGACGGAATGTGTGTAGGTTGCGAAGCTTGTAACACGTTGCCTCCATAGGTAGGCGTGTAGACGGCACTAATCGGTGCATGACGGCTCTGACCGAACACGCAGGCAGATGAATGAGCAAACGTTGAATTCAATTGAGGACCGCCGATAACGGCGGGGGCCCTGTCGTAGGCCACGTGGTTTTGCGGCATAGCCATACAAGCATAGCTTGGCTGTGGGTTCATGTTAATGCCCAGGCTCCCGGGTATAGTGGGCATCGGCTTGTATGGCATTTGACACAAACCGTTCGCGGAACATAGTATGCTCGCGGCGGTAGCAGTCGCGACGCGGCTAAATTTTGCATATTGAAATTTGAGATTTGCTCGACGGGTAGTGCACTTCCTGCTGTAAAAGGCGTTTGCACATTGCTAGCATGTGCGCCAGCAGGCGGGAGTACACTTTCCTCTATAACGGCACCATCGAGATTCTGCAAGTCGGGCATATCGTGTTAGCAAATGGCCGTCGCGTATAAATGTCGGCAAAGTATTTTAGATTGTTGACGAGTGAGCAAATAAACCACGTATTTTGAGCGGTAGCACGTACAAATACTTTATATTCGACGATTTTAATGCTTTGATACGTTTGTGCTAAAATCTAAGGTTTTGCATGTTAGGAATCCATTTTTTAATACATTTCAATATGAATACTTACACTTGTGCTCCTTGTGGATGGATGTTCACTCCGCCAACGAAATAAAAGGAAAGAAACATTTAGCGCTAACAACTTGACAGAAATAGCGCTCTTGTCAGCGGCTGAGAGACATACATCCACAAGGTTGCAATTTATGGTACAAGTTTATTAAACTAGAAACTTAAGGCTGCACAGACTTATTGCGCGCTAACANGGGATGTGTCACGCCCCCTTTTACAAACTCATTTATTTATACCATACTATAAGCACCTACCATATATATGACTGTATACCAAATTTCAAGTTCATGTGACTTATGGTTCCGAAGTTATGAATTATAACAAATTCCACGCCTATGGGATGTGCCACGCCCACTTCTACAAAGTCATTTATACATATATCCTCTACTGTAAGCACCTACCATATATATGACTGCATACCGAATTTCAAGTTCATGTGACTTATAGTTTCGAAGTGATGGCTGATTACAAATTTCACGCTTATGGGAGGTGCCACGCCCCCTTGTCGAATCCCAATTTTTGTACCCTATTATAGGCCCAGGTGTCATGGCAATACTCTGTCAAAATTTTGTTCGATTCTGTCCGTCCGTTTAGGCTGAAACCTGGCACATACATACATACATACTTTCACAAATATATAGTAGACATCTATCCTTCNCAAAATTTACCTTTAGGTGTATGCATTTTAAGAATACATCAAAAATTTGTTTTAGAGAATCAATGTGAAATAATTACAGAAACGATTAACCGGTTTGCTGAGCAATCGAGACGTCTGCTTTTTAAATAATTTTTGTAAAATAAATNCATACTTTCACAAATATATAGTAGACATCTATCCTTCTCTTAGAGTAAAATAATTTTTGGGAATGCCTCGGCCACAGGAGTCGTGTAAGAGTCAAGTCCAAATATTTCTTTTAAATTGGCTAAATTGTTTTCTAAATATGAGCCAAATCAGCAAGTAANGCCACCTATCGTGTAAGAGTCAAGTCCAAATATTTCTTTTAAATTGGCTAAATTGTTTTCTAAATATGAGCCAAATCAGCAAGTAAATGCAATTTTTATTAATATCCCGACCCCAGCGCCACCTAGCGATTAAGTTTTTAGTCGAAATATTTCCCTTAAAGGTGCTGAAATATGTTCCAAATATGAAGGAAATCGGTTTAGTAGTTTAGTGACATTCAATATACGGAAAACTCTATGAAATTGTGAAATCGTGACGTCTCTGCTTTCTTCATTTTTCGGCAACAACAACAAAAAATTTTACATTTTTTTAAATCAAAGAGCCTTCCACACAGAAGGTCCAAAAATGTGATTTTTACAGAATTGAAATCGGNAACAACAACAAAAAATTTTACATTTTTTTAAATCAAAGAGCCTTCCACACAGAAGGTCCAAAAATGTGATTTTTACAGAATTGAAATCGGTTCAACCGTTTGGTCAGGCATCGCCGTCATACGAAAGACATTTCATTTATATATATATAGATTAAACTGACAATTTATTGAAACTAGTAGAAACCCGAAATTCGGGTGTATGCAGTAAAGAAATACTTACTAAAATTAAGAAATTTAATTTAAGCATATAATAAAACGTGATATTCGTAAATATACTTCAGTATTTACTTAGATGAAGATTTATTTAAAGAACTTCGTGAAAGACAACAATTAATATTGTACTGATAGAGGCTTGATAACCCAGAAAATTGGCGCCGTTTATGGTGAAAGGCATTTAGTATCAAACTTTTAATCTAAAGCTTTCTTAACCCTTTCAGTATAAAATTTCAACCACTGATTCTAAAAATTTTAAAATATTTATACCGGCTAATTTTGTATCGTTCATTTCAAAAATCACATCAACAAATTTGTAAAGCTTTGAGCTGTCCCGTCATTCAGGGTCCTTTATAATGGTCAGTGATGTCCTAGTGCAGTGGCGTAGCCAGGGGGGGGCGGAGTTGGGGGGGATGGGGGATCTTACCTTAGTCAATGAAATGAAACTTTTTATTTTTGAATTAATAACACAATACTATTTTACCCTTCCGATTTATAATTTTTTTATTTCAGACTGATGACAAATTATCCTTTAATGAATATATAAAATTGTCGGTTGGTGGTTTATGTATTTGAATATTTGCGAAATACACTAGGCCATTTTGCTTAGTTCCCCACAGTGTTGGGGAAATAATCTATAATCTATACAAAAACTGTACTTTTCGACTGTAAATTGTATCGACTTTTTAATTTGCTCATATGCATGCATGCATACATAGATTCCCTTCAAGACCAATGCTTCGATGGTATTCACGGGAAAGTTTATGTAGGTACATTTACATATTTTACACTTTTAACATAAATGTCAAGGCAGATATTTTAAGATACACTTCTTAACAAACAAATTTTGTTAAGTTATTATGAATGGATAAAAGAGACATCTTCTTTGAGTTCAGTACTAAAACTTGACATTTCAAGTGCTTATCAAAACTTTATACATGTTAACTAGATTGGCCATCTTTACGACACTCACATATTGACTAGATTTGACTATTTATTTTATTATTTTTTAATTTGAATTATTTGTTTATAAAAATATAGTTTATTCCTTAACAAACACTAAATGAAAATAAGTTTAAACTTTGAACAACAATAAAAAAAAATCGACAAACTTTCGTAAAAATTTCGAACTTTCTATTTCAATTTTATCTCTTAATATTTTGCAGTTTTTTTAGCTCATTCAATTTTAGTCTAATTAAGTGCAAATTTAAAGTACCTGTGATTTACAGTTGATGTATGGCATATTTTTGACGATGTCGGTAATTTTCTTTCATATTATCTAAGTATGTTCGTCGATTTTTTTAATGAAGAAAATGAGCAACGCCTTCATAAAAAAAATTATTAAGAATCAACGATAAGTCGCAGCTATGTATTTTAAACTTGCGCTTTATTTAAATTGATCGGGCTACAAAACTGCATACTCCAAATATGTATTTATATCAAATCTAATTAAAAAGCTTTACGAAAGTTTGGTGATTTTGTTAATGTTGCGCAAAGATTAAACCTTGGATTTATACGGGTTTTGTTAAACTGCATTTGTATAAACAAATAATTAAAATTATATAATTTTAAGATAA
>NW_016157524.1:70199-78413 GCF_001687245.7 Rhagoletis zephyria
ACTTTTATTTCAACATATTTTGATTAAAAGAAAAATACCGATAAAAATAAAATATTTCACACAAACAACAAAAAATATAATAGATAATCCCATGAGGCTATTGCCTGAAAATTTTAAAATGCACTTAGTGGCATTGTGCTACTATGATAGCACGGCCGAGTAATCATAGTCAACTTAAGTATAGTAGACTGCATCACTCCCCATACAAAAAAAAAATCGGTACTATTTTTCACTGGAATTATAAAATCTATTATATTTTAAGATTTCCACCAAAAAAAAAAAAATTTTGCCAGAACCCTACCCGAAAAAAAATCCTGGCTACGGGCCTGCCCACAAAATTTCATTGAAATCGGTTAAGCGGTATCGGAGATTAGCGTAAACGAACACAGTGACACGAGATATTTATATATTAAGATACCCTACTATAAGCACCTACCATAGATACGTTTGCGTACCAAATTTCAATTTCATTTGATTTATGGTTTTGAAATTATAGCTGATAAAATTTTCCACGCCTATGAGATGTGCCATGCCCCCTTTTACAACCCCATTTATATATAAGCACCTACCATTGTTATATCTGCATACTAAATTTCAAGTTCGTGGGACTTATAGTTCCGAAGTGATAAAAAATTCCATGCCTATTGGATGTGCCATGCACTCTTTTCCAAACTCACTTATATAAATATACCCAAATATAAGCACCTACCATTAAAATGGCTGCGTACGAAATTTCAAGTTCAAGCAACTTATAGCTCCGGAGTTATAGCTGATAAAACATTCCGGGTCCATGGGACGTGCCGCTCCCCCTTTTACAAACTCACTTATATGTATATAGCCTACTATAAGCACCTACTATAGATACGTCTGCGTACCAAATNCCAAACTTTCGTAAAGCTTTTTAATTAGATTTGATATAAATACATATTTGGAGTATGCAGTTTTGTAGCCCGATCAATTTAAATAAAGCGCAAGTTTAAAATACATAGCTGCGACTTATCGTTGATTCTTAATAATTTTTTTTTATGAAGGCGTTGCTCATTTTCTTCATTAAAAAAATCGACGAACATACTTAGATAATATGAAAGAAAATTACCGACATCGTCAAAAATATGCCATACATCAACTGTAAATCACAGGTACTTTAAATTTGCACTTAATTAGACTAAAATTGAATNAGGTTCCGAAGTTATAGTTGATAAAAGGGTCCACGCCTATGGGATGTGCCCCTTTTTACAAACTCATGTATATATAGCCTACTGTAAGCACCTATCGNTGTTGTTCAAAGTTTAAACTTATTTTCATTTAGTGTTTGTTAAGGAATAAACTATATTTTTATAAACAAATAATTCAAATTAAAAAATAATAAAATAAATAGTCAAATCTAGTCAATATGTGAGTGTCGTAAAGTTATGATATTTAAGAACATCTCTTTCTTAATTAACGATGACACTGTTTCTATATGAAGCTGATTTCAACATTTTGTTTTAATAAAATTTAGTATCGAAAATATTCTTTCAAAACTTGCCTAGGAATGTGATATAATGGTTCGTTCAGAACCTTTTTTCAAAACTTATAAAGGCAAAAACGAGAAGGCGAAGACAAAAAGAGAATAGAAAAATTTCCCGCAGTGAATTTTCATATTTTTAAAACCGTATAGTAATTTAATTTTTTAAATTTAAATAAAGCATGAATACCCCATGGAATAAACGAATAGATAAAAAATATATAACGGTAAAACTGNTACTGTAAGCACCTATCGCAGATATGTCTGCATACCTAATTTCAATTTCATGTCACTGATGGTTGTGAAATTATAGCTGATAAAATTTCCACGCCTATGGGATGTGTCACGCCCNTGAAAGAATGCACTCAGGCGACGCCTCTAGCCATTGTGTGCCACAAATTTAAGTTATCGATGGAATTTTTTTTTTGAAATTCTAAAGATATGATTAATTCAAAAAATTATTTAATAAAATCAGTGCAATGTAGAATAACATTATGGGTACCAAATGAAAGAGAAAATTCTGATGAATATAAAAACANATTATAACAAATTCCACGCCTATGGGATGTGCCACGCCCACTTCTACAAAGTCATTTATACATATATCCTCTACTGTAAGCACCTACCATATATATGACTGCATACCGAATTTCAAGTTCATGTGACTTATAGTTTCGAAGTGATGGCTGATTACAAATTTCACGCTTATGGGAGGTGCCACGCCCCCTTGTCGAATCCCAATTTTTGTACCCTATTATAGGCCCAGGTGTCATGGCAATACTCTGTCAAAATTTTGTTCGATTCTGTCCGTCCGTTTAGGCTGAAACCTGGCNATGAATATAAAAACACAATCTGCCTTATCCTGAGTTTCGCCTGAAAAAAATTCACCCGAAAATCATCCGCTCATAGTAAAACCATGGAAACCGAAAGTGAAAAGTGAACCGGTTCGGGGAAAATGAAACTCATGATAAGTCTGAATAAAGTTTTTTGGTTTACAAGGACGAATCGGTATTGAAAATGCGCTTTTAATAAATTTTATCTTTTCAAGTTCATAAAGTTTGCAGGACGAAATTCGATGATGTGGTCGTATGTACATATATTAGTCCTCAAACAATGATTTTTTCAAAAATAAATATTGCAAATTTTCAAGGATTTTTAAGGACAAAATTTTTAAAGGACTTTTCCGTACCCCTTAGTCCTTATGCACCAAAAAATATAATTCCACAGAATTTTTTCTTATATTTGATACCCTTATCTTTATACTACACTCCACTGAATTTTTTAAATAATTTTTTGAAATAATCATATTTTTAAAAACCAAAGTTCTTTTAAAAAAATTCTGACGTCAGAGAGAAAAACTAAGTACGCAGTTATACGTGACTCAAACAAATGACCACGTGTTGATTTTTTGTTTAAATATTCGTAATGTTTTTCGAGCTAATTTTTCAAGCTTTAACAAAAACCACAGAAATCACAGTTACAAGCCTTATACAAAATTTAAGAAAATTCCACAAATTTTCATCAAAATTTCAATTTTTGAATCTGATTCTTAAGAACATTTTTGGGTATGCAATTTTAGTCTAATGAAGTGGAAGTTTCAAACGGCTAAAAAATCCGTTCTGGGAATTTTTTTTGGTGACGGATTTTTCCACTTTTTTCATATAAGCATGAATTTCTTATGAAACAAAATGCGGGAGACCGTTAGCAACAAAATTTCAAAAAATCAACGCAATTTTTTGTAAATTACACTTTTTATATAAAAAAAAAGCAAAAATAAATTTAGAAAAATATGCTCTGGGACTCGAACCTTGCACCTCTCGACTGATACTCCAGACCTTTGCTCTGTCGGCCATTGCCACTGGTTGAGCGCCACGAGCAAAATGATATACTTATTCCTTTCACGGGGGATGAAATGGCAAGTAAATTTTTCCTAAAAATTAAGGAATTGTGTTTTCCTTAAACTGAGTCAAATCGTTTACCCATATTAAGGCAGCCATGTCATTGGAGCCATTTCAAGGTAATATTTACTTAGAATAATATACTTTTTTCCTATCATCAAGGAATGTTTTTTCTGAGTGTACACTGAGCCAAAAGTACAACGGTTTTTTCAATCGAGTTATTATTGTTGGTTATTTCATGGTCAGTTTACCGATTGTAAGAAATGTAATTCAAGTTGAACATTTGAAAACCAATTCGCATGCCTGTGTGTAGTTGAACGTGCAGAGGTGCTTGCTCTCAGTGGCAACACATAATTTATTTCTGTTTTATTGGTTTTTCTTTATTACGAAAAAGCATCTGTGAAGTGCAGAACCAAATTAAACGACAAAAAATACTGACTCAAGTTGAACATTTAAAGACAAATTTATACACCGGCTGTAGCTGAGTGTGTAGAGATGCTTGCTGTTACTTGCTAGTCCCGCCAGGCCACGTGTTAAAACGATTATAGAAAAGTTTGTTTTGTGCCTTCGAATTATGAAAAAGCATCTGTTAAGTGCAGAACATAAAGCGTGTTGAAACGGAAAAATCGCCAACCAAAATTTGGTTAATGTAAACAAAATGTGGTTAATATTACCAAATCATTGTTGAAAATATAACACAAAGGCATTGTTAATATTAACCAAAAATCGCGTTGATTCCTTTTCAAGTTTGAATTTGTTAATATTAACAAATTTTTGGTTGTTTTTTCTCTCAGTGTAGAGGAAATGAAAAAAGTAGGTTTGAACAGCAGTTTGTGCGGTGTATTTGGGCTCTTTAAGATCCCGTTCAAAAGATAAGAGCTTAAAGCGCGTTTTTATGAAAATTATATTTTTAAACGCCTGCGTTACAAAAATATTTATTAGAGTGGTTCAAAAAAATTCTGTTTTGTAAATTCATAAACGTTACCTCAAATTATTGTTATTTGTGATAAAAAAACAGAAATGTGTTTTTTATTTTGAAAAAAAAAGTTTTCTTAGAGGTCGCGCTGGTCGGATTTTATAACAACGCTGATGTTCTCAATTTTTTTATTTTCTTGACATGTTAAAATGCAGCTAAACATTTGTTTTTTACATATAATTACTCTGGTATTACTGGGGAACATTCCCTTAATTACATACCTGTCTTGGGCAGTTAGAATGGGCCTAGTGCCCGAAAATATGCTCTCGAAAAGAGACTAGTAAAATTAAAACGTTGATACTGAATGATTTGCGCATTGTCATGGGATAGAACTTGTTACCAGGGGGTTTCTGGGGTTGCTAAATAGGGACCTGAAGTCAGTTTTTCGAAATTCAAAATGGCGGATCCAAAATGGCGATCAATTTTTTAAAAAAATTTTTGGATTTGTTCGAAACCCGGCACTCGAGAGTTTTTGTGGTCGCCGATTACAAATCTGAAGTCAATTTTTTTAAATTCAAAATGGCGGATCCAAGATGGCGATCAAATTAAAAAAAAGTACTAAAATTAAAACGTTGATACTGAACGTTTTAAACATTGTCAAGGGTTAAAACACGTTTCCAGTGGGTCTCTGGGGTTGCTGATTACGAATCTGATGTCAGATTTTCAAAATTCAAAATGGCGGTTAAGAGTTTCAAACAAATCCAAACATTTTTTTAAAGTTGGTCGCCATTTTGGATCCATCATTTTGAATTTTGAAAATCTGACATCAGATTCGTAATCAGCAACCCCAGAAACCCACTGGAAACGTGTGTTAACCCTTGACAATATTTAAAACGTTCAGTTTCAACGTTTTAATTTTAGTACTTTTTTTTAATTTGATCGCCATCTTGGATCCGCCATTTTGAATTTAAAAAAATTGACTTCATATTCGAGTGCCGGGTTTCGAACAAATCCAATCATTTTTTAAAAAAATGGACCGCCATTTTGGATCCGCCATTTTGAATCTCGAAAAACTGACTTCAGATACCTAATTAGCAACTCCAGAAACCCCCTGGTAACAAGTTCCAACCCATGACAATGCGTAAATCGTTCAGTATCAACGTTTTAATTTTACTAGTGTCTTTTCGAGAGCATATTTTCTGGAACTAGACCCATTCTAATTGTCCAAGATAGGTGTCTAATTACGGGAAAGTTCCCCAATAATACCAGAGTAATTATATGTAAAAACCACATTTTTAGCTGCATTTTAACATGTCAAGAAAATAAAAAAATTGAGAACATCAGCGTTTTTATAAAAACCCCACCAGCACGACCTCTAAGAAAACTTATTTTTTCAAAATAAAAAATACGTGTCTCTTTTTTTTATCACAAATAACAATATTCTGATGTAGCGTTTATGAATTTCCAATAAGAGTGTTTTTATGAACCACTCTAATATTTATGTGTTGTTTTTTGTTTCACAAATTTTTGTTATATCCTTTTTTATAGACGTACAATACGTACAGACTGAATAAAAATGTATTTATATACATATATTTGTAAATATATTCATGGGCGTAGCCAGGTAGGGGCAGGGGCCTGAGCCCCCCTAACTTCCAAATTTTTTCCAAGATATTCAAAAATAGTACCAGGAAATGCTAGCTTAATAATTTCGGCCCTGCCTCCCCCCTAACTTTCAAGTTTTTTTATATGTACACATATTTATGCATACATAAATATGTCATTTAAGAGAAGATATTTCGGTGATGGCAACGATGTATAAATTGTTAGTTCATCTTACAAAATTGCCGGGGAATATTACAGGGTATACGGAAAATTTAATATTTTTTATTTAGAAAAACGTCTTGTCCGGCTATCTATTTTACTATATACCTGTATATATATGTAAAGCTAAAATTTAAAAAATACATCAAGGTTTAGTTGAGATATTTGCATTTGACCACTACGTTCTGTACATTTCCCAGTACGCCAAAGCTTCTTACTGCCATTCACCTGGGAGTGGCCAGAAGTGATTCGTGTGATTGCGGTTAAAATTGCAGCTCACTACGTCTGGATATTTATATCCATGAATCCTCTGGGTAACGACTAAACACCAGTTTGAGATCGAGCTAAAGTGAGAAGGCGTAAAACTCCACACGGCACGTTAAAACCCTGCCCAATGAGAAAAAAACACATGCCTCGAATGATACCCCCTTTTTTGATGACGATCACTTCAAACGTTGAAAGGACTGGTACGCAATCCAGGTGCAATCCGGACCTTTAGTCGGGAAGGTGCCTCTGCCCCTCTGGTTGATGTCCTCGGGAAAATAAAGACTGGCGTCACCGCTGTCCATGAAATTCGATGGACGGGGCAAGGCAAGCTGAGCGGGGAGCCTTGCGACGTCTATTACATTGCCACGTAAAGGAGCGAAAATTCGGTCGTGGATTTTTGATGGGAGAGAGACTCCGTCGCCGAGTACTCGCGTCCACTCTAGTGGACGAACGAATAGCCACAATCCGCATCAAAGCGTGATTCTTCAACATCTCGCTCATCTGCGCCCATGCCCCGACGGAAGAGAAGGACGAGGCGTACAAGGATCTCTTCTATGAGCGCTTGGAGCATACATATGAGCGCTGCCGCCGACACGATGTCAAAATCGTGCTCGGCGATCTTAGTACCAAGGTGGGCAAGGAAGGAGGGATCTTTGGCGCCACTGTCGGAAAATTCAGCCTCCACGACGAAATGTCCGATAACGGGCTGTGGCTGATAGACTTCGCTGGAACACTTTTAGACCCTTTGGATGGCAGCAGCACTGAAAGTAGTGAAGAAGACTATCCCGAGACCTCAGTAGATGACGATTAAGTCCATGTCCCAGCGCTTGACTATGAGGAGGTACGAATAGCGATTATGCTAATGAAAAATAACAAGCTGGAGCTGGTGGTACGATACGATGGTGAGGAGCTGATAAGGTGCATGCCCGACGTCTGGAATTCCAGTGTGCTCTGCCCAATCCACAAGAAGGGCGACTCCGCAATGCGCGCCAACTATTTTATCGAGCGTGTTGTGTGAAAGATTGAAGCCCACCATCAACGAACTGATTGCGACTTGTCAGTGTGACTTCAGATCTACCAAATACACAACAAATCCCATATTCGCAACACGCCAAAACTTGGATTTCAAATCCGCTTTCGTCAGCTGGAAAAGAAGTTGTCTTTATTTCTAGGTGTCTGAATTTCGTATCCCCGCGAAACTAATACGGCTGTGTAAAATGACGTTGAGCTATACCACCAGCTCCGTCAGAATTGAGAAAAGTCTCTCCTAGCCGTGTAATACCAAACAAGATTTCATACAAGGTTACTCCCGTTCGTATGATATCTTTAATCTGATGTTGGAGAAGATAATAATAGTCACATAGCTGAACCGCTGCCTTTTCTGAATTAGAAAGAGAAGCAAAGCGTGTGGGTCTGATGGTGAACGAGGACAAAACGAAGTATTTCCGGTCATCTCACAATAGTCAAAACATACTTGAATTAATATCCTATATCTCAAAAGCATTTAGTGAGAGCAAAACTGTTGATGTCATATATACTGATTTCAGTAAAGCATTTGACAAAGTGTGCCACTCGTTGCTCATCTATAAACTTGATCTTCTTGGTCTTCCACCTAATTTTCTACGTTGGATCTCTTCATACCTCTATGATAGATCACAAAGGGTATTGTTTAAAAATACTATCTCTGACGTCATTGATGTTACTTCAGGAGTCCCTCAGGGTAGCCACCTAGGCCCGATTCTGTTCTTGCTTTTTATAAACGATATTTCTACAGATATAAAATTCTCCAAAATTTTAATGTA
>NW_016157524.1:79097-89020 GCF_001687245.7 Rhagoletis zephyria
AAGCTTGTAAAACCAATTTTGAATTGCACGACCCACTCCGTTGCTTATGCCAGGATTTTAACTCTCATTCCAGCACGTTTGATATATCAGATCCGCTTTTCAGCATTAAGAAAGCGATACTCTCCTCTCTCAATAAGTGAATTATTGACATAAATACATAAAATCAGCTGATGAATTTAGTCCGTACGTCATGCGGACTGCGCCCCTCGTGCGGATGGGCGGGAATGGAGGGTAAAAACCGTTGGGATTTTATTATTATTATTATTATTATAAGCGTCAATGACAATGAAAACATCTGATGAGGCGGCTCTTGGAGTTGTCGAGAGAAAGATTCTCCGAAAGATTTATGAGCCGTCACGCATTGGCGAGGGAAAGTACCGCAGACGATGGAACGTGAGCTCTATTAACTTTACAACGGCATGAATATAGTGCAGCGAGTCAAAATACAACAGCTACGCTGGCTTGGTCATGTCGTACCAATGGACAGAAACGCTCTAGCTCTGAAAGTATTCAACGCGGGTCGCGATGGTGGAAGATGAAGGCCTCCACTGCGAGGGAGGGACCAAGTGGAGATGGACTTGGCTTCACTTGGCATTTACCGCGTCAGTTGGCACAGAAGTGGAACGACTGACGTACTGCTTTGGACTCGGACAAAATCGCTTAGATGGTTATAGCGCCAAATCAGAAGAAGAAGAAGAAGAAGAAGAAGAAGAAGAAGAAGAAAAAGAAGAACTTTGTGCTTCCCAGATGCATTTGCTCAAGCGAGCATTGGACCAGACCCATCAGCAATGTATGTCTTGTCTGGCAAAATATTCCGTTGGTTATTTTTATGTAACTTGCTGATTGGAATTGGATAGATATGGGAACATTGTACTTTCTCTTAAAACAAAACCATTTGTGAAAATCATTTTTGGGTACTCGCACTGTTTTAAAGTTTGCCGTTTCCCAAGTCCGGCTTCTATATTTTTTGTCTTTACACTTGCTTTCATTTTGACTAATTCTGATAACAGTGGATTTGTTTATTTTACACTCATCACACATCACTTTAACTGAAACACCACTTTTTAGTTTTTCCAGAATACTTGTAGGTGTGGCATGCATAAACAAAGAGAGTTATAGGTATTGAGGTTAAATTGTTTTGAAGTTGCACTTATAAAGGTTAAAATTTTTTGTTTTAAAGACTTGCATTATTCAAGGAATTCCACTTATAGAAAGTTGCGGTTACCGTGTGCGCACTGTAAATACTTTTGATCGGATAAACAGAAATTGGGTTACGAAAAATTATAAGGCTCAACCTATGAAAGTCCAGATTTTGAGGGGTATTAAAAATTCTAAATTCTTAGTATGCATTTGTGTGCTTCATTAGATCTATAACTTTAGTAGTCACATAGTGTTATTATCCCGACGAAATCCTTAACCAACAAATTAATTGAAACCGACTTTTGAATTAATACGATGGAAAAACACTACAAATTTGTAGATACCCACGTTCTTCACCAGTAAATTCCGCGCTCTCAGCGCTTTAATACTGTTTTCTCGCAAATTTTACGTTCAAGAGAAAGACGTATCTACGGTTTCGCATACATGCCATCAAAATTTGATGTTTTTTTATGCATAAATAAAAAGAGGACATCCGAATTAGTCTAAAACAGTTGATTTCATTTACAACAGAAGCATACATTGGACAGGCCAAGTACAAACGAGTTTTGTTTAATTTCTCGGTTTAACTTCGAATGCAGATACCCACATTTTAAATCAGTACGGCAGTATCGGTTACAATTATTTTAAGCTATAACACCGACAGTCAATTTTACACACGAAAAAATCAATATATTCATAAAACTGGGGGCCAAATATAGTCAAACTGCGTTTTTAGTTTTTCTCTCTGACGTCAGGATTTTTTTTTTTTAAAGGACTTTGAAATTTCTGGAATATGATTGAATAAAAAAATTATTCAAAAGATTCGATGCATTGTAGAATAACAATATGGGTATCAATTAAGGGGAAAAATTCTGTAGAATAGAAAACATAATTAATTTTTGGGTGTACCAGGACGAATAAGTATTGAAAATGTCCTTTTAAAACTTTATCCTTGAATATCCTGGGAAATTTCCAATATTTATTTTTGAAAAAAATATGTCAAGGACTAATATGTTAAGTACCACATCCTCGAATATCGTTCTTTTTTACCTTATTAGTTTTAGATAAAAAAATTTTACACTTCTCTTTATTGATAGTTGTAATGCACATAAATGAAGATAATAAGGAGAGGATAGACTTCCTAGACTAGGGAACACCGCAAGATGATGGATATGAAAATACTTGAAGAGTCTGCTGAAAATGGCATACACATTATTGAATAAAAATTTTTTTTTTGGTATTTTAACTTTGTACACTTTTGGTTAGGTTGAAGTAGGAAGAGGCACCCTTAGGCCCAGTGGGCCCATTATAGTACTGCTTGCGAGCTCGTACTCGATGCTGTAGGACCTGTTGGTTAAATTAATACAACGCGAAAATTCATTAATGTCTGACAGCGAAAGAGATGATGGTAAAATGAGCGTCTTCTAGCACCGACAAGGAAGTGCATTTCCAGAGATGGGGTTCGACGCTTCCAATTCCGGTAGGCCTTTCCACTAGCATGCCTTCCCATCAAACAGTGAGGGGTCCCTTTTCTAAGTAGAGGGCTGCTCCCCGCATCGTAGGAGGAGTTGACAACAGACAGGTTGCAGTTATGATACAAATAATAAAATTATAGTTTAAAAAACTAAAACCTCCCTATTATAATTGCCATTCGTACTGTCATCAGGTATGTAACTTGAGAATAGAAATCGCTGCATCTTTTAGGCGCATCAATATTACATAGTTACATCCCGAGCTAATAATAGGAAGGTAAAAAAGAAGGTAGTTCCATTGTCAGTTTTTCGGCGCCATATTAACAACCTTAAGTAGATTGTGACATTTCGTGGTACTATATCCAATATCTAAAATCCTCCAAATGTTGTTATTAATTTTTTGTTTATTTACAAACATTTTGTTCTTAGAATCGAAATTTGAACAAGCAGAAGGTATTTTGTTGGGTACGGCTCTGTTATTAGTACAATAATTTTGGGTTATTGTGTCCAAACAAGATAACGAAAACAAACAATAGCAAACGTATCGGTATCGTTTAGTTTCGCTCATAAAAGTTAACGATACACAACCGATTCAAATCACTCGGAAACATTTTGCGAGCGGTAAGTTTACTCTGCTAGCGTTCGCGATAGCTAACGTATACAAAACAATTGAATGGAGAGAAATAGGGAAAGAAACGAAACATAGTGATTTCCTAGTATAGATACATACATATGTTTGGATGTACCTACTGTGCATATCAGAGGACGCACACACATGGGCGTAGCCAGGTAGGGGCAGGAGGGTCGGGGACCGAGCCGGCCCCCTAACTTCCAAATTTTTGCCTAGATATTCAAAAATAGTACCAGGAAATGCTTGCTCGATAATCTTTTCCTATATATATACTATATAACAAATTATACACTCAATGCTAACAAAATAATTAGTAAATTGATTTAAAAAGTGGATATGTGGATCATCCGGTTCTGTATCAAGTTTTTCCCTCTAACTAAGCACTTCCATTTAAAAAGGGTAAACACCTGGCTGCAGTCAACAATGAGCGAAAATTGATTGAACGGTAAACCATAAATAAATTTATAGTTCAAATGTTTATTACTTTGTCAGGTTTGTGTCTTCTAAGCGTAAATCGAAAGTTTTGTATCACAGAACCAATCTGAGATTATTGATAAACATATAGACTGGTTTAGTGAACAGCCAAGTAATTACAGTAGATGGCAGAAAACACATAGCGCACATAAATTTCTATAATAAAAATAGCATATTAGAGGCTGCTAATATATCTATTTTAAATTATAGTTAAATCATTAGTTAAACTTTACTACAGAAAAATTACACAGAATTTTCTGTAGTTAAGTTTAACTAATGATCACAGCGCACGGCAGTGCGCGCGAGTGACGAAAGCAGCCACAGTAGCATGCTGAAATGACTCGCTTATATATACACGAGATTTGGAAGCTTTTATCCAGACGTCCAATCCACATGTTTGAGATATCGTTGGAAAGGTATTGTAGAGTGTGCCAGAAAATTTATTCAAGCTTCATAAACGATTATCCGGATTCTTAAAAATTAGGCTAAAGTGTTGCGAAACAAAAAACGTTTTTTTGCTTTTGGCGGTTTAAGGGGGCATGTGGATACATCCAACATATTTAGTGTTATTCTATAGGCCAATACCTTTCAAACAATACCTTAAATATTAAGTTCCGGCTACTAGTTGGAAAGATATAGAGGCAAATGTGTTTTGGTTCGTGTCTCCACTACGAGATGCTTTGGTATGTATGTGGCGTCTGTACGTACCTTCATTTAATTTTTTTCAAACTTTCAGGAATTAAAATAAAAAAAACTGAGAAGGTTTTGTTCCAGGATGTCTTGATTCGTATGCCTTTGTGGGCGTGGCTGCTGCCTGAAATTCGAAAAAATTCAATTTTTTAAACCACCACTAAGGCCACACTACTCAGTCCATGTCATTGATGTGGATATCAGTAGAAGGGTCTTCAAATAAGCTATCTAACGCTGTCTTTTGTGTTTATAAAATATAAATGTATCATAACGTTATCGTCCGAAAACGGGCTGCTGACAATATACAAAATATACAAATCTAGCCCAAAACCTTAGCTTTCATTTGGTATACAGCTTATATCTGGGAAAACTCTTGTTGTGGAGATACTGCAATTCAAATTGAAAAAATTTCGCTCCAAAAAGGGTCAAATGGTTAAAAATTAACATATCCGTCTAATTTGGTTATTTTAAGATATAAAAATAACTTACCCAGTTCCTGGAAAAAAATGCCCATTCCCCGATTGCCACTTAAACCGAAATTCCCTGAAAATCGGGGAATTTTCCGCGAGTTGACAAGTTGAAGGATGCAGCTGTGCTAATCGCTTAGTAAATGTCTTGGAAACCACAATTTGTGTGTATTTTAGAGCACTTAACCTACCTGGGAAGACGCGTACAATATTACCTATAGTTGTACATAAATATGTATGTATGAATGCATTTAGTTCACCCAATGTGCCGCTACTACTTACATACATATGTATAAATTGCCACTGAGCAAAACTACTTGAGAAAAAAGCATTACTTTAGTAGCACGAGTGCAACAACGTACACGTGATAGAAGTAAAACTTCTTTAAAAGAGCACATGTGTGCGCCCCATACCCGGTAGAAATCTTAACAAAAATAAACTACGAGACTATCAGACGAATATTGCTGTTTATTGTCTCCAAAGTTGGTACCAAGTTGATAAGTTTTTATCATTTCTTATATTTTTAATTTTTTCGAATACAAAGGATATGATCATTCTTTTTCGCTTTATTTCGTATTCGAAAAATTATGTGTTTCAATGGACACATCGATTTGAATACATAATTTAGATTTAGATAATATTTTTAGCAATTTATTTGAGAAAAATAAAACATTTAGATTAATAATAATAATAGATTGGCGCTTACACATACGTTAGTGTTTGGCCGAGCTTCTCCTCCGAATTGTGGCGTGCGCCTTGATGTTGTCACACAAAGCGGAGGGACCTACAGTTTTACGCCGACTCCGAACGGCGATTGTATTTTTATGAGAAGTTGTTTTTCATGGCAGAAATACACTCGGAGGTTTGCCATTGCCTGCCGAGGGACGACCGCTGTTAAGAAAAAACCTTTTTTCTATAATTTTNAGAGGTGTTTTATTTGATTTAACTATACTTTAAAATAGATATGTTAACGGCCCTTAATGATTTTTTTGCTTATTATACGGTGGGACATAACAAAATCAAGTAATATATTTAGCATAAATGAATATACCAGCATAAAAAATCTGCATACTCAAAATGTTCAATACGTCCTCATATTTATACATAACTACATATGCATATAATTTTAGAGAAGATACTTCGCTGCAAAGCAACGATTATAAATTGTTCCTTTACCTTACAAAATTGCGGAGGAATATTATAGAGTATACGGAAAAGTTAATTTTATTACGTTTTTCATTTTGAATAACGTCTGGTGCGGCTATTTGGTTTACTATACAGGTATGTAGAGCTATGAATTTAAAAAATAGTGGTTTGGTGGAGATATTCGCCTTAGCGGTCTGTTTTGTACATTTCCCAGTACTGCAAAGCTTTTGACTGCCATTCACCTGGGAGTGGCCAGAAGTGATTCGTGTGCTTACGGTTCAAATCGCAGCTCATTACGTCCGGATATTTATATCCATGAATCCTCCGGGTAGTGACCGAACACTAGTGTGGGAGCGAACTAAAGTGGGAGGGGGTAACACCCCGCGTGCGCTGGGTGTGGGTCCCTCCTCGTTAAAACCCTGCCCAATGAAAAAAAACAAATGCCTCGGATGATACCCCCTTCTTTTGATGACGATCACGGCAAACATAGGAAGGACTATGATGACTATGGGATGGATGGGGCGAGGAAGGTAAGCGTAAAGCCTTGCGACGTCTACTACANCGGACTATGATGACTATGCGATGGATGGGGCGAGGAAGGTAAGCGTAAAGCCTTGCGACGTCTACTACAGTTGCTACGTAAAGGAGCGCAAGTCGGTGTTGAATTTGTGGTGGGAGAGAGACCGGCGTTCACTTTATTTTCTTAAACAACTCGCTCATATGTGCCAATGCCCCGATGGAAGAGAAGGACGAGGCATACAACGATCTCTTAGCTTAGAGCATACATATTAGCGCTGCCCCCGACACGTATAAAAATCAGGGACGTGAACCGGTTTTGAGCCGAACCGGTTTTGAACCGGAAAACCCCTTTTTTCTATTAATTAACTGAACCATTAACCGAACCGAAATTTTCTACACATGTTTGATCCGAACCGAAAACCGAACCACTTTCTTTAAAGGTTGAAAGGTTCGTTTCAACCAATTTTCAATAGATAAATGTACCCACTTTTTTCTTTTTGTTAAATATGGTAATACCTACTACAAATGCGCGATGCAATGGTTCCAAAACTAGAAATCTCTAGGAAATTTGAGGTACACATTGCAGATCGAGCTCTCTACAGGGGAACCCATACACCAAACCTAATGGGGAGGTTTGGTATACTGATGGATCTAAGCTTGAAAATGGTAGAACGGGGGCTGGCATTTTTGGGCCGAACTTTAAAAAAATGATACCAATGGGTAGCCACCCCACCATCTTTCNGTAATACCTACCATGTCTTTTTACCATGTGACAATATCAAATGTAAAGGCAGCCCGTCGCACTTGACACTTGACACTTAAATTTGCGCGTTATTTTTTTTGTTTTTCGAACCGTTGAACAGCACCGAAACCCCGGTTCGAAGACCAAAAAAACCGCTTTGACGAAACAATCCAAAAGTGCAACAACGGTTCGAACCGCTGAACCGAACCGACCAAATTTTTCATCCGGTTCACGTCCCTGATANAAACGTCATCGAAATATATCTGCATTATGTCGGGCAGTCAGGCAGCCCTACTGGCCCTGAAGTCCCACAAAATAAGTTCTCAGCTAGTACATGATTGCCGCAATGTCCTAAATGCTCTTGGTGACAAGAATACAGTCTTATTAGGATGGGTACCAGGGCATGAGGGACATGATGGCAATGAGGAGGCTGACTGCCTAGCGAAACAGGGAGCTGCCGCAGTATTTTATGGTCCGGAACCCTTTTGTGGGCTCACCAAAGCACATATAAAGGGGACCATAAATAACTGGGTAGACAAAATGTTCAACAGGCATTGGATGGAATGTCCAGGGCAAAGACAAGCCAAACGATTTATCTGTCCTTCAAACGAAGTTTCAAAGAAACTAATCAATTTAAGCAGAGAGGACCTCAAAACTCTCAGTGGGTACTACACGGGACACTGTTCTCTTCGTTACCACCTCAGTAAAATCAATCTTTCAGAAACAAGCGTCTGTCGCTTCTGTGAGCTGGACGAAGAAACGCCAGAACACATTCTCTGTGAATGTGATGCTCTCGCTAGGCGCAGACTAGCCCACTTTGGTGGCGCTACCCTTAATCCATTTGAAATTTGGAACAAAACGCCCTTGGAGGTGCTAGGCTACATTAAGAGCCTTCCCATATAGGCCGGGGGCCACGAACAATAGACCACTTTAGAGGTCGCGGTGCATATGGCCCATAATAATAATAATAATGGTAATACCTACCATGTCTTTTTACCATGTGACAATATCAAATGTAAAGGCAGCCCGTCGCACTTGACACTTGACACTTAAATTTGCGCGTTATTTTTTTTGTTTTTCGAACCGTTGAACAGCACCGAAACCCCGGTTCGAAGACCAAAAAAACCGCTTTGACGAAACAATCCAAAAGTGCAACAACGGTTCGAACCGCTGAACCGAACCGACCAAATTTTTCATCCGGTTCACGTCCCTGATAAAAATAGTTTTTGGCGATTTAAATGCCAAGGTGGGCAACGAAGGGATCTTTGGAGCCAGTGTCTGAAAATTCAGCCTCCACACAGAAACGGCGGGCTGAGGCTGATCGACTTCGCCGGGCCCGAAACATGGCAGTATGTCGTACTGGGTTCTTGCATAAAAAGATCCATCAAGCTACATGGGTGTCTCCAGATCGAAAAACGGGAAACCAAATCGAGCTTGTTGTGATAGGCAGAAGGCATACTTACAGTGCTTACGTACACTCCGAGGGCCCAACATCGACTCGCACCACTATATTGATGCAGCCAATATACGACCCCACCTCGGTGCAGCAAAAAAATGGCCCCCAACAATGCAAGGAAAGTTCCACGTTGAAAAGCTGCAATCAAAACAGACGGCGCTCGACTCTCAAACCTGCTGTGAGAGAGCACTCTTCAAAAAACCGACATACGCGCAGGGTTGCCACTGACGAAAAAATATATTTACCATCCACTTGAGAAAAATCCACCAAATCTGGAAAATATCTACCAATAAATTTTTATAGTTATTTTAATAAAAACTATAGCTTTGTTATTTTTTATTTATTTTAATTAAAACTATAGGTTTTTATTTTTTTAGTTATTTCAATAGGAATTAAAATTGTTTTTAAGGAACTTGTTATTTAACTAATTATACGGAATTTTAGTTATATTATTGGCATATTCGCAGTTTCCTTCAAAGCGGAAGTGATGAAACTAAAGGCAACAACGAAACTTCATAATTTGAAAAACTTCAACTCGAGTTATTATAGACAAATACAGTGACTCAAAAAAGCACTTGGTGATTTTTTTATTATTCGCAATGTTTTTCAAGTACAAATTTTTTAAATTAAATTGAACTGCTTTAACTAAATCCATAAAAATTAGGGATTCAAACTATATACAACATTTAGAAAAATTCAAAAAATTTTCGTCCGAATTTAGAATTTTCTACTCTGAATTTTTAGAACAATTTAAGATACCGAGTTTTAAAGCAAATAATACTTGAGTATAGCTCACAATAAAAATTGTAAAATATGTTCACTAAAATTTTATTAATGCTTCGAATTTTTTACAATTGAGCAATTGCCAAAAATCTCCTTTTTAATCAAAAAGTTGCTTATTGAAACTACTTTCTTTTTTGTATCATGGGTTGCAGTTACCTTATTTGTCTCTATGACCCGGCTTTCACACAATGTGGGTAGTAAAATTAGTGGCTAACTTGTTAACAACTTTTGTTTGTTTGTGTGACCCAGGGCTGCAAACCACTCCAAAAATCGGTGTGGTTCGGTTCAGTGGTTCGAATCACTTAGAAGAAGCTTGTACCGGTTCACGAGTATCTCTGAACCACGGTTCGGTTCGGTTCAAATGGTTCAATTTCTTTATGCTAAAGGATACAAATATTACAAA
>NW_016157524.1:92503-94763 GCF_001687245.7 Rhagoletis zephyria
AATATGACAAATCCATAATATGAATATTAAAGGCTTTGTTACTGAGATCAAATTCAAATATCCACAAATATAGTGTAGGGATTCAATATTCGAAGCTTCGAGATTCGAGTTTGATGGGATTTTAGTTACAAAACGGCGAATTTTTGAAATCGAATTTTGGGGTGCTAAAATTCGGACAAAATCGAATTTCGCGTTTATTTTTAAAAAAGCTAAACTAAATTTGTCATAACTGTGTGTAGCAAAAAATCGAATTTCAACCCCCTAGTATAGTGGTGGAAAAATAAATAGCACACGACATTTTATCAAGTTTTGGCTATTTTTCTTTTGTTTATTAATGTTTATTTTTTTAACCATATAAGGTCCAAACTTTAAACTTTGTGTAAAAATTATAAATATTCTGAAAAGTTTCATCTAAATTGCAAACATTTTAATAAGAACTTCTAGGAAAAATTTTAAAGTTTTAAGTTGATTATTGACAATTTTTAAATTTTTTTTAATTTTTCAATTTTTTGTATGGAAGAAAAGGCATAATACCTTCAACAAAAAAATTATTTAAAATCAACACGATTAAGGCGAAATTATACAAATTTTAATAAACTTTTTAAGGTTTGGAGAAATGGTGAGCCTAGCTAGTCGGGTACACAAAGCAGCATAATCAGAATTTTGAATTGATCCTCAAAATCTTGGCTTAATATTGAAACCCTAATTTTCGGTAGGTTGGAGCGTACACTATGTAGGCCTATGTACAAGTATACCTATGGTCAAAATAATATGAGTGCGGCTTTTGACTATTTGTTAGTTTAATGTCCACAAATTTTTTATAAAAGTATTGCCCGTTATATAATAAAAAGCACATAAATTCAAATTTCAAACTTTGTATGAAAATTTGAAAAACTGCAAACTTCAACAACGTTGCATCAAAGCTCCAAACTTTTTAATCAGAACTAAAAAATTAAGTTTTTGAAATTTTGTTTTTGTTGGCGTTGTTAAGCATTTTTTTCATATAAGAAAAAAAATCAAGCATTCTTTATAAGGACGAAATTACAACTCGCGGAGTTGCCATTACACAAAAAAAAATTTTTGCAATTTTACTATACCGGTTGCATTTTTAGACAAGTTTGTGTATTACAAAACTGAAAAATGCTGTAGTGGATTTTCATTTTGAACCTAACCGAACCATTTTTTTGGGATGGGTTTCGGTTCGGTTTTGGCATTTAAAAATAAAAACGGTTCGGTTCGTGGTTCGGTTCGAAGCCCGAAAAAAGCGACGGTTCGGTTCAAAAACCGGCTCGGTTCAAAACCGATTTGCAGCCCTGGTGTGAACAACTAAATGCACTGTCAAAATGGAAATACACCACCATTTTGAAAGTACATTAAGTTCATGATCAGGGTTGCCACTTTGGTAAATTGTTACCAAAATTGGTAGAAAAAATTTGGGTTGGTAAAAGGGTAAATTTTTTCTCATTTTAGTAGATTTTTGTTGAACTTTTCGTTCCCGATTTATTTTTCGTAGTTATCTTTATTTTAAAAATTTCTTTGCATACTTTTTATATACTTACATACGTGTAAACGTATATCGATATAAGGCGAACATATCGTGATCCATTCAAAACTAATTTTCTTCAAATTCAGAGTAAAAAATTCGAATATTGGACGAAATTTTTTTGAATTTTTCTAAATGTTGTATATAGTTTGAATCCTTAATTTTTATGGATTTAGTTAAAGCAACAAAAAAATTGTACATGAAAAACATTGCGAATAATAACAAGTAAGTACATTAAATACCCGGCGCAAGTATTAAATATATGATTTTCACCTTTCCGAAAGCTACCGCTACATGGTAAGCCGGTGTGTATCAATTCTGAGTAAATTAGCGTCCTTAAATTTCGAAATATTGAAGTTTCAAGCATTTCTGAAATTTACCGTTATATGAAAAGCCGTAATTTTAGTCCGATTTCAATAATTTTGAACGTTTTGCTTTTATGTGGCAAGCACAATAACCATACCGAGTTTGGTACAAATTGGTGGAACGGTTACATATATGTGATCATAAGTGGGCGGTGCCACGCCCATTTTCCAAAATTTTACCATAAACGTATTTCTTGGTAGAGAATTGTTGCAAGCACTAATTTTGAATAAATTAGCTTTAATATTTAATTTACTGATTTATCGAAGATTTCGTATTTCTCCAAATTACCGTTATATGGGTGGTAGGCGTGGTTATTGTCCGATTTTAAAAATTTTCGGCCATTTGGTATGT
>NW_016157524.1:95611-103523 GCF_001687245.7 Rhagoletis zephyria
AAATTTCCAACTTTGTGCAATATTAAAAAAGTTCAACAAACATTCGTACAAATTTCGAGGTTTTGTAGAAATTCTAAAAAATCAACCGTAATTTTTAGCCATTTGAAACTTGTACGTTATTCTACTAGAATTCAATGGGCTGCAAAATTGCATACTCAGAATTTAATTAAAAACTCTAAATTTTTACGAAAATTTGTTGAATTTTTTTTTTAATTGCATATTTTTTAAGGCATTGACACTCAATTGGTATATTTGTATTTATACGGATGTTGTTAAGGACCGAAATATAAAAAACTAACCAAAATTAAATAACAACAAAAATAATATTTTAAAAGTGGTCAAAATTTGGTGCGGCTATAATTTTTTCGACTACTGTACATAAGTTGACTATGATTACTCGGCCGTTCCATCATAGTAGCACAATACCACTAATATTTGACTTGCAAACAAAATACGGGCAGGAGTTTCAAAATTTCAACCCTGTTGGGGTGAAATATTTTATTTTTATCAGTATTTTTCTTTTAATAAATCTATGTTGAAATAAAACTGAAAATAAAAAAATATTTTGTCAGAATCAACCCCTGGTCAATTAATAAATATTATAATTTTTTAACATATTACATTTACTACTTTAAAGTTATCCATTAATTAATTTACAATAAATATGTATTAATAAATCTATTGCCAATTCATTTGACTTATATTTAAGGCCACATAATATATTCATATTCATGACTGGAAGTTATGCATTAACTTAATGAAAAATAAAAAATTATATAAAATATTCATAAGGCAACAACACAATTCATTTGTGTTTTAATTAATGCCTTATTCAATGAATAAAATATTTGCTCTTTAAGGCAATAATCTAAGGTACTCTTCAGTTTTTAACTGACTTCCAAAAAAGGAGGAGGTTATCAGTTCGTCGGAATATTTTTTTTTTTTTTTTTTATGTATGTTACCGCATAACTTTGCACCACGTCAACCGATTCATTGGATCATGAAATATGTAGATATATATATATATTTTTTAAGTCGGTTTTTTTTTCCTAAAAATTACTTGTTTAGTTTTTATTTTCCCTTTTAGAGATCGAATGAGTAGTAACTAGCTTAAACTCTTATTCGTACGCTTTTATGTTGAAATTCAGCTAAACTGTAAAAGATTATGAATTTATTACGCTTTAATTTTTATATTTCTTGCTTGCCCCAAATCAGCAATGATGGCAAATCTCCTAAAAACATCGATAGTAGAAAAACATCGATGTTTTTAAAAAACGATTAAAACATCGATACTATCGATAGCGCTCCGATGTTTAACCAATGCCCTGCAAAAAACGGCTGACCATATCAAAAAGAAACTATCGATTGTACGCTCAAGTACATATGTGCATACATACATCAATAAAGATTTTATTTCATTGTTAGATGTGGTGCAAAATATAGATGTCGATGAATTTAAAGAAACAATTAATAAGAATCAGTGTATTTAATTTGTATATAAAAATGAATAAAAAAACCTTTTTCCCTCTATATGGGTAGAGAGAAAAAATTTGAGGGCAGTGCGTTTAGGCCGACTGTGGAGGCAGTGACTACAGTGCTGAAATACAATACAACGCCAACGTGGGATTCCAGGAGAACCTAGAAATGGAGGCAGAAGGACCAAACGGCGCTGAGGAATTTGTTTTTAGCGACGAAAATTCGGACCCTGATGAAAAATTAGAAGAATTGTCAGATCTCAGTAGCTCTGAAAAAGCTTGCGAAATTAAGCTAATATTTGACAATATATTTTTACAAATAAAACAAAAACACACATAAACAAAATCAAATAGTATTTTTAATTTGGTTTCATGTATTTTTGGATATTTCGCTACCATCTATTCACTAATTTATCAATTATTTAGAAGTTAGAATAGTAGTCAGAAAAATCATTAATTATCGTGATATTTTCCCAATAGTTTCATCGCTAAATTCACTTGTACATCACCAACTAGATGACATGTATGAGCGAGTGAACATACTGTAAGGCAAATACGCCCATGTGTGTGCAAGAAAGGGATAGACTATCACACGCCCGGAGAAGTGGTTACTCTTTTCCCCAAACCCATACAAAACTAACCGCTAAACTGACGAAAAGTTTTATTCAGTTTTCCCACTTCTTGCAGGGTGGTGAGTTTACGCAGTAGTTATATTTATCCCTGCAGGAAAACCCCAAACTAGTCAGGAAAAATACTAGTTTACAACTACAATTTCCTAACAGAAACTGAACTACTTCGAAAATGACCAGACTTGTTCCAAGTACAAAACGATTTATTCATGCCCTGTACACAAAATATTATAACTTTTATTTTGGTATATTGTAAACCATTAAATCGAGTACGTATTCAATTATACCAGACCTGTTAAATAATGATTAATATTCATAATGATTATTAATTAAAGCATGTTTTTTTGGATAACCGTTTAATGATTAAATACCGATATTACCACCTTTTTAATGATTAATAATTAATTACTTAAAAAAAAAATTTAATTAATTCATTAATTTTAATAATATCATTATTTTGTTACTTTTGATCATTTTCAATTATTTTCGACTTTTTATTTACACGATTAATATAATTATTTGATTAATTTCTATTATCAATCAACAAGCCAAACTATAGACAAAATTGAAGAATATTTAACTGCTTGAATTATTTATTTATTTTATTCTAATCCAAATCTCAAATTTTAAGCACTAATTATTACTTTAATAAATTTTTAAAAAGAATAGACTGAAATGTGAAAAGTTAATGAATTTAATTTATTTTGATGAAAACAAGGCGAACTTAGCACATTGCGTAGGCAACTGGCTGAGTCAGTGGGATCGTCGGTTCGAATCCTACTGAAAGAAGTCTGATGAGGAAATGTGGTGATTTCCGAAATAGCTATCACTTCTACCATTTTTTTCAAATTATTGTTGCTTTTCCACAATAAGTTTTCATTAAAAAAAACGGCCTCAAGCTCAATAAAAATTGCTGAATTTTAATGAAGACTTTTATTTTTATTTTAGTTCACTCAAAAATGAACTGAAGTATTCATTTTATTTTTAACTAAAATATTTTCTTTTGCATATTCAATATTATTAAAAAAGATAAAAATATAGCATTTATTGTACCTGAAACCTTTTACTTTTAATAACATTTAATGAAATATGCATTTAAATTTTTGTTCGAAAGTTTGGAATATTTATGTATTTAGTTTTGCTTTTAATTAATACTCAAAAAATTTAACACTAATTATTGGAAAATCTAAGGCTGCTAAATAACTATCTGTAATATATTAAAGTGTACTTAATCAAAAGTTTTTTATTGTATATTCATGAATTCAATTTATTTTTCGACTCCCAAAATAGTGGTTTTGGTCCATAATTGGACTAGTATTTTTCTGTCTATTTTGTATTCTGACCGAAATCTGACAATTGCCATCCCGTAGGACATCCTCATGTTAAAAATACCAGTTGTTTGCATGGAAAAAATATAGTTGGCTGACTAGTTGGGCATGTGGTTCATACTAGTTGTGAGGTAGTTTACAACTAGTACATTTGACTACAGGGTATGTAACATGATTAATTTTTTGGTTGTTTGTATGTATACGTATATGTTTGTACATATGCAAGTACATCTGTTATTTTGTAAGAGTTTTTGAAAATTCTATGAATATAAAATAAATGCTGCTTAATAATCGTATTAAGTATATGAAAATCCCGTGTCACTGTGTCCGTTTACGCTAATCTTCGAAACCGCTTAACCGATTTTAAAGAAATTTCGTGGGAAGTATTGTTGGTTCCAACTTAAAAGATAGGATACTTTCGAACCCGAGAAAAAACATTTTTTTTCATCGAAAAAGCTAAGCCAAGACTCGTGCAGAAATTGTCAGCAATTATCAGTCTTCCTTCATTTAGAAGCGGTAGTAGAGCGGGAGAAACATCGATGTTTGGCAACATCGATATTTTCGATGTTTGGAATAAACACATCGATGAAACATCGATGTTTTTTCAAAATTTGAGAATTAGGCTATTTAGTCTTTCACTTCGTAATTGGGGAATCAAATTTTGTGGGTGTATATTGTTGGTTCCAACTTAAAAGATAGGATACTTTCGAACCCGGAAAAAAAAACACATGCCTCGGATGATACCCCCTTCTTTTGATGACGATCACGGCAAACATAGGAAGGACTATGATTTGAGGGTACGCACCTGGAATATCCGAATCCTTAACCGAGAAGGTGGCTCTGCTCGGCTGGTTGATGTCCGAGGGAAAATTAAGGCTGACGTCCCCGCCATCCATGAAATTCGATGGATGGGGCGAGGAAGGTAAGCGTAAAGCCTTGCGACGTCTACTACAATTGCTACGTAAAGGAGCACAAGTCGGTGTTGAATTTGTGGTGGGAGAGAGACCGGCGTTCACTTTAGATTCTTTAACATCTCGCTCATAGGTGCCAATGCCCCGATGGACGAGGTATACAAGGATCTCTTAGCTTAGAGCGTACATATTAGCGCTGCCCCCGACACGTATAAAAATAGGTTTTGGCGATTTAAATGCCAAGGTGGGCAACGAATGGATCTTTGGAGCCTGTGTCGGAAAGTTCAGCCTCCACACAAAAACGGCGGGCTGAGGCTGATCGACTTCGCCGGGCCCGAAACATGGCAGTATGTCGTACTGGGTTCTAGCATAAAAAGATCCACCAAGCTACATGGTTGTCTCCAGATCGAAAAACGGGAAACGAAATCGAGCTTGTAGTGATAGACAGAAGGCATACTTCCAGTGCTTAAGATGCCCAAGCCCCCAGTCGATGATGACGGAGTCGGTGCTCCTCCGCCTGACTATGACGAGGTACGAATAGCAATAACGCGGCTAAAAAACAACAAAGCTGCTGGAGCTGACAGTCTGCCAGCAGAGCTCTTCAATTACGGTGGCGAGGAGTTGATAAGGTGCATGCATCAACTTTTATGCAGAATATTGTCAGATAAATGCATGCCCTATGACTGGAATTTAAGTGTGCTTTGCCCAATCCACAAGAAAGGCGACTCCGCCATGCGTGTCAACTACCGCGGGATCAGCCTTCTAAGCATAGGTTGCAAGGTCTTATCGACTGTATTGTGTGAAATACTGAACAGCACCGTCAATAAAGTGATTGGGACTTATTAGTGGGGCTTTAGACCTCGAAAATCCACCATAGACCAGGTATTCACAATACGCCAAATCTTGGAAAAGACCCGCGAGAAAAGGATCGACACTCACCACCTATTTGTCGACTTTAAGCTGCTTTCGACAGCACTAAAACAAGTTGCCTATACGCCGCTATACCTGAATTTGGCATTCCCTCAAAACTCATACGGCTGTGTAGAATGACGTTGAGCAATACCACCAGCTCTGCCAGAATTGAGAAAGACCTCTCCGAGCCGTTCGCCACCAAACGGGGTTTCAGACAGGGCGATTTCCTTTCATGTGACTTATTTAATATCTGATGTTGGAGAAGATAATAAGAGCTGCAGAACTGAACCGCTCAGGAACAATTTACTACAAGAGCGTACAAGTGCTGGCTTATGCCGATGACACTGACATCATCGGTAAGAAAAACCGCGAAGTCTGTTCTGCCTTTTCCAAGTTGGATAGGGAAGCAAAGCGCATGGGTCTGGTGGTAAACGAGGACAAGACGAAGTATCTCCTGTCATCAAACAAACAGTCAGCACATTCGCGCCTTGGCACCCACGTCACTGTTGACAGTTACAATTTCGAGAAAGTAGAGAATTTCGTTTACTTGGGAACCAGCATTAACACCGATAATAATGTCAGCATTGAAATCCAACGNAGTCTCACACTGACGGGGTTAGGCTTTCGATGCTTCCTCTTTGTAAAATAAACATGCGCAGTAAAAAGTAAACTATCTAAATCGACGAATAGTTTTATATCAACTTTTGGGAACTTCTGCTTATGTGTTTTTGTACAACATGTTTACCTGTATTGGTTACAATAATTTTAAACAATAATAAACAATTTTTTAGTAAGTTATTGGTTTTGAAAAATTTTGTTTTTGTATAGGCCCACCCGCCCCAATATATATAATATAATTATAAGAAAAACGTTAGAATATGCGTTATTATTTACATATTTATGGGCATGAACTTTACATCAACAATTTTAAATTTTAAATTAAATTGTATAAAGCCTTTCGAAGGTACGTAAGTATTTTCAAAATCAAACATTTCTTGAGTGAAAATTTTATTTTCCACTGATAACACACTACGACGATTTCTCTTAGAAGATTTAATTATATTCATTACTGAAAACAGTCTTTCAGCATCAGCACTACTGAGGAAGGACTGCCAAATTGCACATATATTCGGATAATTCAGTGAACATAAATCCATCACAGAATTTTTTTCATTCTTTAGCGCAGTCCAACCTTTGGCCAAGTCATCTTGAAACAAATCCTTAACTTTTCTCCAAATTTCTCCTCACGCTGTTCACGACACTTAAATGCTCAAAAAAAGGATATTGTTTAAGAAGCGGTAAAATAGTTTGCATATCACCTGTTTGAATAATTTGTGGGTCGAAATACTTTAACAGTCTTAAATTGTTATCAGCAAAATTAAACCGTTTACGTATTTCATCACACAGTTTTATATATTACTTTGAAAGTTTACATTTAATACTATGATGATGTATATCACCACAGTTGCTCTCTTCAAAGTTTCTAATTTCAGCTGAAACTGCGATACGATTCTCAAAAAATTGTCACCTGAAATTGCGACGAAATTGCGTCAACTTCGCGAGCAAAACTCTTAAAATTGCGTATTGTGAATTATTAATGAGTAAAAAGAAGAAAACAAACAAACGTCAAACAAGCAAGTAAAAACAAAACAACCCGGACAATACAAAACAACAACAAAGAAATAAACAAACTGTCATCGAAATTTAAATTGAGATGGTTGTGTAAACAGCTACAATTTCAGTTTGAAGTAGAGTATTGAAATTGCGCAATTTGGCAGCACCTTCAGCTCTTCAACTAACACAATATTTACAATAAATTTTCGTGACTTTTACATTCATATTGTGGAGAAAATTGGCTGGTAAACTTGTTTGAAAGCAACATTTTGGCAAACTAGGTTAATACTTTTATTTCAGTAAAATTGTCTTAGATTATTTTAAATATGTGGTAGTTGTGGTAGAAATGAAAAATTACCCAAAATGTGGTAGATCCAAGACAATTGTGGTTTGCTCAGGACCACAATCGAAGGCATCGAAGAACAAACGATTCGTTTGCTTTGTGCTCGGCTGCACTTGAAACGTATCGTTTATTGTTAGCGCTCGGGAACATTATATGAAGAGGAACACAAACTTTTCGTACTTGTTGTGGCAATGGGTTTGTTTTCGTAGTCTGGTCCAAACGCTTAACCCAAAGCAAAAAATTTTAACATACACGTGTAGGTAGTCCAACAATTAAACGTTGGTTTAAAAAAAAGATTTCCAATTTTCAGATATAAATTTTTTAATCAATTCGGTTTGAAATATGGACCTTTTTGTAAAAAATACTGTGCTCAGCGTAGCTGGAGTTGGACTCATGAGGGTTATTTTTCTAAGCGCCGCCGAAAGCCAACAACGTGGAAAGGTAACCCGAGTTTACCTTTCAATGTTGTGGATCCAGAGACTTTCAATGTTGTGTGTCCGACACCAAAGCAAAGCTTTGAAAAGTTCCTATAAAAAAGCATAGTGCATAGGGCGACAGCTGTAGTGAATAGGGCGAGGTAGATGACATCTAGATGTCGCCCTATGTACTACGTTTGCTACAGCGGAAATAGACGACACGCCATTTCTTTAAATAAAATTAATTGGTGCTCGTTTGTATGTACATACATATGTAAATGCAT
>NW_016157524.1:103564-108142 GCF_001687245.7 Rhagoletis zephyria
CTATGAAATTGAAAATGAAAAGCGTGGGGCGCATGTAATACACTTGAATTGATATGAAAAGTAATGTATGTATGTATGTATGTGGGTATATGAATAACGACCGCTCTTTGTATTGCATGCGCTCCACGTTTTTCATTTTCAATTTCATAGATTGTTTATAATGACTTTTGCTAAAATTTCAAAATCGAAAGTTATCAAAACAAATTCTATGGGACTGAGAAATGTTATTTTCTACTTTTTAGTCCATTTATAAAAGCGTTGTATATTAAAAAGTTTTTTTTATATTATTTATTTTTTGTTTATTTTAATTAAAACTATAGTTTTTTATTTTTTTTAGTTATTTCAATAAGAATTAAAATTGTTTTTAAGGAAATTATTATTTAACTAATTATACGGTATTTGAGGCATATTCGCAGTTTCCTTCAACCAAAAGCGGAAGTGATGAAACTAAAGGCAACAACGAAACTTCATAATTTGAAAAATTCAACTCGAGTTATTATAGACTCGAGTCTGTATGTACATATATATATATGCCTTTTTATATATATATATATATGTATATACAGACTCAAAAAGGCACTTGGTGATTTTTTTATTATTCGCTATGTTTTTCATGTAAAATTTTTTTGTTGCTTTAACTAAATCCATAAAAATTAAGGATTCAAACTGTATACAACATTTAGAAAAATTAAAAAAAATTTCGTCAAATATTCGAATTTTTACTCTGAATTTGAAGAACAATTTGAAGAAAATTAGTTTTGAATGGAGCACGATATGTTCGCCTTATATCGATATACGTTTACACGTATGTAAGTATATAAAAACTATGCAAGAAATTTTTAAAATAAAGATAACTACGAAAAATAAATCGAGAACGAAAAGTTTAACAAAAATCTACCAAAATGAGAAAAAATTTACCATTTTACTAACCCGAATTTTTTCTACCAATTTTGGTAACAATTTACCGAAGTGGCAACCCCGATCATGAACTTAATGTACTTTCAAAATGGTGGTGTACTTCCATTTTGACAGTGCATTTAGTTGTTCACACAAACATTCTAAACAATTACAATTTTACATCAAAATTGGCGATGGAATGTACACAAGTTGTTAACAAGTTAGCCACTAATTTTACTACCCACATTGTGTGAAAGCCGGCTCATAGAGACATATAAGGTAACTGCAACCCATGATACAAAAAAGAAAGTAGTTTCAATAAGCAACTTTTTGATTAAAAAGGAGATTTTTGGCAATTGCTCAATTGTAAAAAATTCGAAGTATTAATAAAATTTTAGTGAACATATTTTACAATTTTTTTAGTGCCATTATGTCATCTGATTATTACACAATGTAGCTAGCCAGGATTGTTTTCGATAGACACTGAAATTACACATTTCGATATTGTCTTTGCCCATGTCTTTCAAGTAACTTGAAAACGGAATTTACTTTAGGACCGATAGGCCTCATGACTTTCGGAGAAGTGAGTATTATCCAATTCTTGTATATTTCGACAATATCGTTGTTTCTTCTGGTGAAAATAAATATATTTTACTGTTCAATATTGGAAGGGGGGTGAAACAAAATTGATGATTTATTGTTAGTATGAAAATTAGAAACACAATCATCAACTTATTGAGTATTAGACCTCTTCTCTCTCAAAAACAAAATGGGAAATGTTCGGTTATTTGTGCAATGGTTTTGTGGTGAGGAGCGGAGACGGAGGGGGACCCATTGAAAGATGGGGTAAAATAAGCATTTTGACAGAGAAAATTTTCTGGACACACAACATTGCAAGTTGATAAAAGCGTTGTAATAACAAAATTATAGTTTTTATTAAAAAATCTATAAAAAATTTATTGGTAGATATTTTCCAGATATGGTAGATTTTTCTCAAATGGATGGTAAACATTTTTTTTTGTCAGTGGCAACCCTGTGCATGATTCAATAAGTAAAAGTTCGATAAAGAGACCGTTGTCTCTCTCTCACCGCTCCCTTAGCAGTGTCCCGTGTTGCTTCTTTGCAAATTTACTTGAAAAAGTGTAGCTTACGTTTTAAATAAAGTATGTATACGTTTTTGTGCAATATGTTTGCTTGTATATTAGAAGGCTTGCCTGAATTCATTCAAACAAAACAAATGATTTTGGCTTCAAATTGCCCTATGCAAGTAAACTCCAACTCAAGCTGCGTTTGTTAATTTTCTTGTGCAAAATTTTCATCTTACCGCTACAAATGAGTATTTTTACGTGTAGTTCGCAAACAATTTTAATTTTGGTTGTAGGTGTTCAATCTTTAACAAAACCCGTGTAAATCCAAATTTCCAACTTTGTGCAATATTAAAAAAGTTCAACAAACATTCGTACAAATTTCGAGGTTTTGTAGAAATTCTAAAAAATCAACCGTAATTTTTAGCCATTTGAAACTTGTACTGTATTTATACGGATGTTGTTAAGGACTGAAATATAAAAAACTAACCAAAATTAAATAACAACAAAAATAATATTTTAAAAGTTGTCAAAAAAAAAATAGTAGCACAATACCATTAATATTTGACTTGCAAACAAAATACGGGCAGGAGTTTCAAAATTTCAACCCTTTAGGGGTGAAATATTTCATTTTTATCAGTATTTTTCTTTTAATAAATCTATGTTGAAATAAAACTGAAAATAAAAAAATATTTTGTCAGAATCAACCCCTGGTCAATTAATAAATATTATAATTTTTTAACATATTACATTTATTACTTTAAAGTTATCCATTCATTAATTTACAATAAATATGTATTAATAAATCTATTGCCAATTCATTTGACTTATATTTAAGGTCACATAATATATTCATATTCATGACTGGAAGTTATGCATTAACTTAATGAAAAATAAAAGTTATATAAAAATATTCATAAGGCAACAACACAATTCATTTGTGTTACAATTAATGCCTTATTAAATGAATAAAATATTTGCTCTTTAAGGCAATAATCTAAGAAACTCTTCAGTTTTTTAGTTTTTATTTTCCCTTTTAGAGATCGAATGACACTGACAAAATTATTTTTATGAGTAGTAACTTACTTAAACACTTATTCGTACGCTTTTATGTTAAAANATCTCCTAAAAACATCGATAGTAGAAAAACATCGATGTTTTTAAAAAACGATTAAAACATCGACACTATCGATAGCGCTCCGATGTTTATCCAATGCCCTGCAAAAAACGGCTGACCATATCGAAAAGAAACTATCGATTGTACGCTCAAGTACATATGTGCATACATACATCAATAAAAATTTTATTTCATTGTTAGATGTGGTGCAAAATATAGATGTCGATGAATTTAAAGAAACAATTGATAAGAATCAGTGTATTTAATTTGTGTATAAAAATGAACAAAAAAACCTTTTTTCCCTCTATATGGGTAGAGAGAAAAAATTTGAGGGCAGTGCGTTTAGGCCGACTGTGGAGGCAGTGACTACAGTGCTGAAATACAATGCAACGCCAACGTGGGATTCCAGGAGAACCTAGAAATGGAGGCAGAAGGACCAAACGGCGCTGAGGAATTTGTTTTTAGCGACGAAAATTCGGACCCTGATGAAAAACTAGAAGAATTGTCAGAGCTCAGTAGCTCTGAAAAAGCTTGCGAAATTAAGCTAATATTTGACAATATATTTTTACAAATAAAACAAAAACACACATAAACAAACTCAAATTGTATTTTTAATTTGGTTTCATGTATTTTTGGATATTTCGCTACCATCTATTCACTAATTTATCAATTATTTAGAAGTTAGAATAGTGGTCAGAAAAATCATTAATTATCGTGATATTTTCCCAATAGTTTCATCGCTAAATTCACTTGTACATCACCAACTAGATGACATGTATGAGCGAGTGAACATACTGTAAGGCAAATACGCCCATGTGTGTGCAAGAAAGGGATAGACTATCACAGGCCCGGAGAAGTGGTTACTCTTTTCCCCAAACCCATACAAAACTAACCGCTAAACTGACAAAAAGTTTTATTCAGTTTTCCCACTAATTTAACCGATAATCCTAGGTCAGGCTTCTTGCAGGGTGGTGAGTTTACGCAGTAGTTATATTTATCCCTGCAGGAAAACCCCAAACTAGTCAGGAAAAATACTAGTTTACAACTACAATTTCCTAACAGAAACTGAACTAGTTCGAAAATGACCAGTGGTGCGTTTCTGTAACTCGTCTCGATCAATGTTCTCGATTGAAATAGGCGATTTGATGTAATTTGACGTCATTCTCACTTGTTATGTTTCTGTAAGAAAATGAGTCGAATTGGTCGACAACGCTGGATCTTCGACTGACGTGTTTCATTCCATTTCAGTAGGAATACTCGAGTGAATTTGTTTCTGTAACCAAATGAAACGAAGTATTGTCGATTATTTTTCTCACTTGCCTTTGAGCTGGTGACAACTGTATTTTGATGTGTGTATGTACACATTTCGTTTATTTGAATTTAAAATGGAAGACATTGGATCTAAAGCCAGCGTAAGTACTTATATATTTGTTAATATTTTGTATACTTATGAATATTTAAATAAATACACATGTATAT
>NW_016157524.1:110927-121847 GCF_001687245.7 Rhagoletis zephyria
TACCTGAAACCTTTTACTTTTAATAACATTTAATGAAAAATGCATTTAAATTTTTGTTCGAAAGTTTGGAATATTTATGTATTTAGTTTTGCTTTTAATTAATACTCAAAAAATTTAACACTAATTATTGGAAAATCTAAGGCTGCTAAATAACTATCTGTAATATATTAAAGTGTACTTAATCAAAAGTTTTTTATTGTATATTCATGAATTCAATTTATTTTTCGACTCCCAAAATAGTGGTTTTGGTCCATAATTGGACTAGTATTTTTCTGTCTATTTTGTATTCTGACCGAAATCTGACAATTGCCATCCCGTAGGACATCCTCATGTTAAAAATACCAGTTGTTTGCATGGAAAAAATATAGTTGGCTGACTAGTTGGGCATGTGGTTCATACTAGTTGTGAGGTAGTTTACAACTAGTACATTTGACTACAGGGTATGTAACATGATTAATTTTTTGGTTGTTTGTATGTATACGTATATGTTTGTACATATGCAAGTACATCTGTTATTTTGTAAGAGTTTTTGAAAATTCTATGAATATAAAATAAATGCTGCTTAATAATCGTATTAAGTATATGAAAATCCCGTGTCACTGTGTCCGTTTACGCTAATCTCCGAAACCGCTTAACCGATTTTAAAGAAATTTCGTGGGAAGTATTGTTGGTTCCAACTTAAAAGATAGGATACTTTCGAACCCGAGAAAAAACATTTTTTTTCATCGAAAAAGCTAAGCCAAGACTCGTGCAGAAATTGTCAGCAATTATCAGTCTTCCTTCATTTAGAAGCGGTAGTAGAGCGGGAGAAACATCGATGTTTGGCAACATCGATATTTTCGATGTTTGGAATAAACACATCGATGAAACATCGATGTTTTTTCAAAATTTGAGAATTAGGCTATTTAGTCTTTCACTTCGTAATTGGGGAATCAATTTTTGTGGGTGTATATTGTTGGTTCCAACTTAAAAGATAGGATACTTTCGAACCCGGAAAAAAATATTTTCTTTCATCGAAATTTTTTCTATGCTTCTCGCAACGTGCTTCAAAATACCGTGTCGCTATGTATGTTTGTGTTGGGGAGAAATAGCTAGGATATAATGTATTTATACATATAGAGCTAGATTTAGCTCTTTATTTTTCTCTTTAGCTCAGAAATTTAGGTTTTAGCTCCTAGCTCTTTTCAAATTTATCTGGCACTTTTTTAGCTCCAGAAAGTTTTAGTTGTATTTGGTATATATAAGCCAAACTAAAGCGTTGATAAAATGGAAAATTTCGAGATACAGTGTATCCACCATAAACTCTTGTATCTAGGTTAAAGAATTCAAAAATTAATTAGAAGAAAATCCTTTTTCTGATAGCGCGGCAATATCCTTATATGCCTTACTAATCAGGAACGGAAAATAATCATTATTTTTTTAAATTTTAACCAAAAAAATAAACAAGTTGTATTCATCGTAAAACAATTCTATTTATACCCACGTATTTGTTGTCGTACGCCCCACTGTAATTTGCAATGATTTTTATTTTTCGAGTTTAACCAATAAAAATTAAAAATAATAATTAATATTTGAGTTTTAATTTTTTGCTCAAAAGTAATTATTATTACTTGATTTTTATTTTTTCGGTCAAAAATAATGATTAATTTATGATTTTATTATTTCGCTCAAAGATAATAATTATTATTGAGTTTTATTTTTTTCACTTAAGAATAATGATCATTAAAAAAAATTAAACACTATACCAGCGCGATTTCTGCCGTATCCTTTTCAGAGGTAGCGAAACCTTAATAAAGGAATAAGCGTCAAAATTTCAGTAAGTTGCGTCTGTATAGCCTTTTCAATTTTATGAATAATCATTATTTTTAAGTGGAAAAATAAAACTCAATAATAATTATTATCTCTGAGCGAAAAAATAAAAATCAAATAATAATTATTTCCGCTGAGCGAAAAAATAAAAATCAATAATAATTATTATTTTAGAGCGACAAAAATAAAACTCATAAAATAATGATTAAATGCTGATTTAAATTATTTTACCCATAATGATTTCCGTCCCTGTTACTAATTTTACCTTTAAAGAGAGCTGGAAGTAAAACTTTCCAGAAAAATTTTGCGAAAAAATTATTCAATTCAAATATCTGAAATTACAGACTTTAATAGTTTGTAAAGTATTTTTAGTTAAATGTTATAAGTGCCATTAGCAACGAATTCGAAATATATACACCTTATTTTGGTTTTAAAAATTTGTTCAGCACTTAAACTTATAAAATTCGTTGTTTTTATTAGAGTTGCCGAAAAAAAAACCTTACGTCAATAAGTGCTCCACCTTAAAAAAATACGTAGCTCTTCATTTTAGCTACTATTAGTATTATTTAGCTCTTTTTAGCTCTTTTCTCTGGCAACACTGATCAACAGCAATAAAAAATTTACCGTTTGGACACCATCCAATTTTATCCATTCCCCTGGCTGATGTTTGAACCGTAACACAGTGCTTCCCTTCCATATAAAATGTGGTCAAAAATAGAATTAAGGACGGATTTAAATGAAAATTCGCTTCTTAGTAAAATTGAGAACGCTAAAATTGGTTTTTGGATAACTTTCATACTTTCACTGTAAATGCAGTTTGAAGTTGAAAATTTGGGTTCTTGTGGCTTTTACATAGGTATGTACATATAGTTCGTTCTATTTCGGAATTGAGGTATCAAATGACAGGGCTTGGCTTGTAGTTGTGCAATATTTTTTATTTTTTTTAAAAGGGTTGCCACCTGTTAAAAATTTTATTAAAATTATTTAATAAGTTAAATGAATTAGATATTACAATATGGGTATCAATTGAACTAGTTTTGAAAATACTTTACCTCTAAATGACACATAGAAGGGTTGCCGCATGTTAAAATAAGTGGAGAGTAAAAACATTCCTGAGTTAATTTAAGAGTCCAGTAATTTAAAAGGAATGTTATCGGAACAAATCACTGATTGACAATGTATGTATTTGTAATAAAAAAACATATACGAGATACGGATTACGCCATCCTATGGTTTGACGTAATTATTATTTTAGTTTAACTAAATACGACTTTACAAACAGGTGAGAGCCCCATTCGTAATATTTTTAAGCTAAAACCTTCTTAAACCTCTTTCGTCTGACTCCCTTATGGTGATACCTATCTATTTTAATTAAATAATTCTTTTAATTCAAGTGGAGTTTGATTTTTCAAACAGGTGGCAACTCTTTACATGTAGTTAATACACATTTCGATTGATACCCATCTCTTAATAACTCATTTAACTTATAAAAAAAAAATTTAATCGAATTTTTTAACAGGCGGCAACTCTTAAAAAAAAATAAACCTTCTATTGTCCATAGGTTAAGCTTTTGAATCTGATACTTCATTTTTGAAAATGGAACGAATCGTGCAGACCTCAAGGCACTGACAAAAAATTAAGAAATTATTTTATGCATTAGCGAAAAACGCATTACTTCAGAAAGTGCACAAAATTAGCAGGTTTTTATTTCTTTTGAAAACTAAAAGCCCGTACTATTTAAGAAAATAATAAAAAGATTACCTATTTTTACATATATTTTTTATCCATTCCATTAAAGTTTAGAATTTTTTGAAATTTTGTTTAAAAAAATTGTTTTTTGTGGAACACCGCAGGGACACCCTGTATTTAATTTTATTCCAAAATTTTAATTCCTGTTATTCTGTACTATCTATATGGAAACAAAAAATGTCAAACCAACATTTTATTTCAAAGAATATATTTTTTACATTTTTTGCTGTGAAGAGCTTACTCCTGGCTATGCTTTTATTAAAATTCTTAGTATAAAATTTGTCGACTTTAGTGGCTTCCTGGCGGCATATAATTAATTTTTTAGGGAAATGTCTGCTAAGTTCTTTATAGTGGATAAACTGTCTTTACAAAAATGCCAAACAAGTTCCTATTGCAGATAACGAATATTTCGATTTATGCCCACTTAGGCGGCACTGTGCGTAAGCTGAGATCTTTTTTTTCAAATGTAGTGAACAATAATAATAACCTTTTGTAAATGTCTATATCAAATGAAACGTAAAAAATAATATGGGTCTTCACATCGAGCTGGGTATTCGTGATATAGTGATACACAAACAAAATACATGGGAAAAAATTACCGGACACCGAGTTACCAAGTACCAAGCTTCGGTGTGAAGACCTATGATATCTACGATACACGTAATCCGCCTATGTATCGGAGTGTAGCAGGACAACTTCTGCCCGGGCTTACTAGTTGAGTTATAATTTATTTTTGTCAACCTCTTAATTTTTATTACTAAATGACTGGTTTAAAATATCGTTATTCACCGATGACTGCAAAATTACTGACCAGTAATGAATAACATAAAAGACCATTGACTCAATTTTGCAGTATTTAGTGAAAAAAGTGACTGCAACCCTGCAGTTAAAATTTGTTAGTCAATGAATGTGACTACTACAATTTTCAGTCACGTTCATTGCATTACTTAACACCTCTGCCTCAACAGCCAGTGCTCGGACTATACCACATTTGTGGAAAAGATTCCACTTTTTTGTTTGCTAAATTTTTCTACTACATCTACTACCGTAAGCTAAAAAAACTACCACATCTTGAAACTTCTTTTTTTTTAATTTGTTCATTCTTCTATACCTAGGCTTATATTCCTAGATGAGTGGGCCGGGCTGGACTTCTGGAGGAGGGGTGCGGTGAACTTCTTTACGGATGGATTGAAACTGGATGGAAGGGTTGGTGGAGGGGTCTTCTGTCGAGAGCTTTCCATCAGCACTAAGTTCTAAGTTCAGGCTCCCGGACTTCTGCAGTGTATTCCAGGCGGAAGTAGCTGCTATCAAGGAGGCGGTAGATTCACTGCTAAGGAGCGTTATAACATTAGGCTTATTTGGGTTCCAGGTCACAGGGACATTGTGGGGAACTGCGTGGCTGGCGAGGGAAGGAACCCGTGCGTGCCATTGATCACTTGCGGTACACTCTTGGATAGATGGGCCTCATGTCAGCTCAGCGAACGCTGGGCGAATACCACGACATGCGCGATCGCAAGGTCCTTTTGGCCGAGGGTGGACCGGGGCGTTCGAAGGCACTCCTCACACTCACAAAGCCACAGCTCTCACTTCTGGTGGGTGTATTCACGCAGTAAGGCTGAACATTCTACCCGACCCCTTATGTCGCAGTTGCCTGGAAGAGGACGAGGTAGAATCACCTCAACACTACCTTCTTAGGTGCCCAGCGTTTGCGAGGCTAAGGTTGAAGTACTTTGGCTCTCACTCTCTAAATAGCCCCTAGGAGCTCTGGGGCATTGAGATCAGCCGTATTAGTAAATACATAATCGAATCAGGGCGCTTTAACGATAAAGCTTAGTGGGCCGTTGCAAATTGTGGTAACACAAAGGACAATCTTACATTATCTAAGTGAGCTCCTGTTACACGGGGCTGCCACCTTACCTAACCTAACCTATATATCCCTAACTTTCTATTTATTTTATGCGAATGCATAATTTTGGTCTTAAATATTGAGAAGGTAGTAGCAGTTGAGCAGCTGATTTCTTCAAATTATTTGGTCTCTAAAATGTCAGAAATTGCAGCTATTTTTATTTTGTTTTGAATTTAAAATTGTATTATTTAAATTTTTGTTTGTATTTCATATGACACACTTTGATCTTAAAAAAAAATCTGAATATTTTTTTGACGCTTTAGAGACCAAAAGCAACATAAAAATACATGTAAACGTTGTTTTTGCTCTAATACTCCTGCCTGTTTAGTGTGCCTGGATTTAAGGCAAACATCTCCGAACCCCGTTAGGGAGTTTCACTTCAGAAACATGTGCGTCCGAATACTATCAACAGCAACTGATTTAATTTGCTTTACCGGCCGTGTTCACATGCTTGAAAATCTCGAAAGCGAGATAGTTTTGTGGACTGGGCATTGACAGCATACTTTTTCATTTATAAAATGTCGCCAAAAAAGAAGGTTTGAGCTTTGCAGGGTAAATTTGTATTTTCCACCAAAAAAAATCCAGTTACGTGTGGCGCTGATGAAAAATAGAGGTTACATCTTAATATCCTAATATTTTACCATTTACGAAATGAATTTTACTACTAATTGCTTACTTTGCGTACTTTCCTAGTACCATTTTCGCTCTAAGGGATTTCATTCTTCCCCTTTCTCCGTCCTTCGTAAATGCAACCTTTTGTAAGGGAGCGTCAAACCGCGGCTGTGAATAATTATCTAACCTTTTATTACACTATGCGACAGTCAAAATCGGGATGGGATGAAACCAACGGGAAATGTTATATCGGTCAAAAACAAGTTATACGTGGCCCGGCGTTTCGCTGGGTCACGTCTAGGAATCGAGATATATCGATTTGAAGTTAGTAACTATCATATAGGGGAAATTGTCACCTTTGGTGGTTTTTTTTTGACATAACTCGAGAACCACTAGTCCGATTTTGCTCAAACAAATTTAAAAAAATTAAAAATTACAATTCCTTTAATCTGTTCATATAACGTTTTTCTATATAATCAACAGTTTTGCCGGTAAAAATAAATTAGGCAAAAATAATTGTTTTTTTTTTCAAACAGTGGTTCTCGAGTTATGGCAAAAAAAAGACCACCAAAGGTGACAATTTCCCCTATATGATAGTTACTAACGTCAAATCGATATATCTCGATTCCTAGACGTGACCCAGCGAAACGCCGGGACACGTATAACTTCTTTTTTACCGATATAACTTTCCCCGGTAGTTTGAACCCTTCCCGATCACTGACCCCTACCATTTGTCTCACAGTGTTATTGAATATTGTATTTGGTATTTGTGCATTGTAGCTTGCCCAAAGCTTCTAGAAAATGTAGAAGTGTTTGCAGGGATTTAGTCGGTGTTGATGGCAGCGGTCCTGTGACTAGTATGCAAGCCGCTCTTTGAATCTTTGGGAGGTTAGAACTAGTGAGCGACTATTCAGTGATGTCCACTGAGCTGATGCCGTAAAATAATATAGGATGAGTACGAATTCTGAGTAAATGGAAAGGCCATTAATTGTCCATAGACTGAAGGCTTCGCAGTGGCGGATCGTTGTATAAGCTGTGGTGTTCACTTGGCAAAGGCGCAGATACTGTTTTGTTAATACGTGTATTGTTAGGGACACGAATTTCGATACGATACGATACCATATCGATACTTTTGGCATTCGATACCGATATTTTCTACTCGATAGTTTTAAAACGATATTTTTTGGAATCGAGTACCAGAACCCTAGTATCGTATCGAATGTAATAAACTCACTGTTCAATATTATTGCATAGTCTTTTACTTTTCTACTAACTTTTTGCAGCCCTGTAATGTTGTACTGAAAATTGAATTGTTTTACCTTTTGCAACCCTGTAATGACAACTGAGAATTGTATTTTTTGTAAAAAACTCGGTTGAATTCGGAATTTTTAATGAAAAGACACGCGGTTTTTTCACTTAACCTTAATTTTATAACAAGGTTCGTATTACTATTAATATCTTCGCAACACTCACATTACAAGGATAATGCTCTTAACAATTAATAATAAATTGGGCTTTAAGAGCAGAAATGTGTAATATAGTTAGGATTGCATGTTGTGGAATTTGAACCCGCGACTTCGGTGTTTTAAGACAACACCTCAATCTCTACGTGTTGTTACACAATATGTTAGTGTTTGACCGAGATTCTCCTCCGATTTGTAAAGTGCGCCTTAAGTTCTGAACACATTAAAAACGACGAGCTACGGGCCACAGCTTCCAATTTGTTATCTTCATTGTCTAAACGCTTTGTCGATAGCGACATGATTTTTTTGAATGCGTCGGCAACATCATGAATTTGTACGAGTTTGACACAAAAGAAGAGGAAGAACCTGATCTGTCGCTGGAAAAATAGAAATAGATCTAATCTGGCCACAACCACAGTCGTCGCGTAGCGCGGTCGGTGCCAAAATAATTATCTACATAAGAGTACGTGTTAAAATAATTTGACAGCTATGGTCCATAGCTCGTCGTTTTCATTGTGTTCGGGCTATTAATGTTGTGGCACAAAAGGGGTCCCTACAGTTTTATGGCGACTTTGAACGGCGATTTTGTTTTACTGGGAAGCTGTTTTTCATTTTCAAGTTTTGAGCACTTCTAATCATTACACTACAGCGGGCTATATACGAGACCTATATTCATATACATTTTTTGGATTTTGGTATCGATATTTGAAATATCGAGTCTTTTTATTCCTATATTAATGGGTACCCGATATTTTTAAAGCGATACTTTAAATGAGTACCATATCGATACTTTCTGTTCGATATCGTGTCCCTATGTATTGTACATATGTACATATATATAGTATACTTACAAACTGAAAACTTTAGGTTGAACACAAAATTAATACCTTGAGTTTTACGGACAAATGAATGTAGTTTCCTTCATGTAAATTCGCAAGAACATAAATGTACATGCGTACACAGATAAATACGTGTGAAAAGCCATAACCCAAATGCCTGCATAAAACCGAAACGGCGAGCTATTTACTTTTCAAATTTGAGGAAGGGTAGCTGCAATAAACTTTGGCTCACAACCCTCAGCGCTATTGGGGAAATCGAATGGCAAGAAATGTGTGATAAAAAGGAATTTTAGCAAAGTAAATAAAAATGCGAAACCCTTTCGTGCGTATCCTCATGCATTTTATGAATTTTTTCACACTATATTAGGCGTTACATTTATTTTGTTTTTATTTGGTTGAATTGATGCGCTTTGGAGTTTTACCTTCTATACGAGGGGCCAATAAAAAAGTTCAAGCAGAAAAGTACCATTTCAAGCAAAATAATAATCAAAGAATCAAATTGACTTTTAAAAGCGCAAAATCAGCAAGAAATTTGCATATCAATAAACCATTTATTGAAAATTGTCTTCTACTATGTTTTCGTTCAAGTTTAGGTTTATTTGATTTGGATTTCTGTGGGATTGGGAAAGCAAATTATAATACATGTTAAGTACAATGGTAATGAGAAGTGATAATATTCTTTTTGAAATGTGCAATTTATGTAGAATTACTTACGCTGTCTGAAATTTTATTATAAGATACATTTTAGAACAAGACAATTTGGAGGAGAAGAGTATATTACTTACATGCATGCGACATTTGATTAATAAGATTTTGGTTTTCGGAAATTTTCACAATTTTATGCAATCCATATACCCCTGTAAAAAAATTATATGTGCAATACTTCAACTTAGACTAGTTAAATGAAAAACCAATACTAGATCTTTGATGTTTTTTCCCAATTCATTTACTTTATCAAAATAATATAAAAAACTTTATGAATATGCCCTAGTTTATAACAAGTTAATTTAATTGTACCATTATGCTGAAATTTTCGTAGAAAATATTTATATGTGCAAAAAGCAAGTGTAAGGTTACCGACTATTTTTCAAAATATTTTGAAGATAATTTTATTTGTTGGTATTGGATTGTATTTCTATTGCACAATTTTATTTGTTTTACGCTTTGCGGCATATATTTTACCAAAATTTTGTAGTGAAATCTGTATTATTTCCTCCTATTTGTGAAGTTGGGTTTATTTAAGTTTCAACACGTTATAATTCTGTTTTGAACAAGTAAAAATCTTGTTGGGGAGTAGATCTTACAAATTCCCAGTGGTATTAAAGCCCATATTTGAAACTAGTTACTAAAAAAGATTCTTGATATTCATTTTTCCCATAGTGAAAAGATTTTATTTGTTTTCCAAAGCTATATGCTTTTTACTTTAAACCAAAGATTCTTTTCGCCAAGGACAGATTTGCCATGGAAGCCGAATGACTCTCCAAGTTGTGGTGGGCTTCTGGATCAACTATATTGGAGTTTCTTTCATCATTGAAAATAGCGTTTTTCAATTCTTCCCACAAAATTTGTAATTTTTGTAAAATGCTAAAAACGCATTTTCGTGCCATAGAAGGGGCTGTGGTTTAGCGGTCTATTTCTTCATCTTAAGTATCAAAACTGTGTTTATTATTTTTTGTGAACTTTTACTTATGACAGAGAGATTCAAATACATTTCAATTTTTACGATAAATCATGCTATTCCTAGTGTGGTCATTTGCACCACACTTTTTGGGCTTATAGAGGGCACCAAGCTTATTATTTCTATAGTCGTCGGGATTTTTAAAGGAACATCTTATTATATTCTGCTGTCCGATTACTTCAACAGTTATTTAGCTAGATTTCATGCCACAAAACTGCATTTCTGATATATGTCCGGGCTGTTCTTCAGATAGTTCAATGTCACGGGATATTATGGAACATAATATAAATACGGAAAATAATAAAACGGGTTTTATTATGAAAATAGCTTCCATATGTTTAAATTTTTACCACACAGTCATTGATGTAGTTTTCTGTTGAAAATTTTTGACACTGGAGCAGGCGGAACTGAATACTTAATTTTGCACATATAATTATTTACTATTGAATATTAACTACACTGGACCACAAATTTCAACTTTTTCTCTTTACCAGAAACGCCGTTATGAAATTCTTATGTAAAATCACCCCCTGATTCCGAAAATCAATGTTATTTTTAATTCTATGGTACCGTTTTTGAGATATTTGCAATTTACCGTTTTTGCAAAAAAAAAAAAATTGGGTCCACTTTATCATATATATCTCAAGAACGAATTAAGCAATTCCAAAACGGTTTGAAGCTTTTAAAAGGTAATAAAATTTTCTATAAACTGTGCATACAACACTTTTTGCTAGGCCCTGTAGATTCAAAGATAACGAACAATCATTACCGATTTTTTCAATTTTTTTTGTAAAAATATAAAAAAAATTGTACTTTGCGGGGAAGGATCTCGAAAACCTTTTATTTTTTTGCAGATTTTTTTTT
>NW_016157524.1:122824-133867 GCF_001687245.7 Rhagoletis zephyria
TTTTTTTTTTTTGCAAAAACGGTAAATTGCAAATATCTCAAAAACGGTGCCATAAAATTAAAAATAACCTTGATTTTCGGAATCAGGGGGTGATTTTACATACGAATTTCATAACGGCGTCTCTGGTAAATTTTGGCCGTCGACCAGTGCTATTGTTTGTGATAATGGTGATTAAAGTTGTTAAGGAACATCAACTTAACATATGAAAATACTGATAAACTAAAGGCTATTATAACCGCATACAGCAAAAAGTTTTACTCTTCTTTAATAGAGCTAAAATGAGGAAAAACATTCCGCACATATAATTATTTTAATGGGGTATGTATGTATGTAATACTCCTATATTGGCAGTATCAGCTGGTACCGTCCAAAAACATTACAGTACAGATATGCATATCAATAAACACGTACAAATACACGTACACATACGTTTATAAAGACCCTGCAGAAAAACACCAAACTAGTCAGAAAAAATACTAGTTTACAATTAGAATTCTTCTTATTTGGCACTACAACCGTTTGTCGGTTTGGGCCGAGACCAAAAAGCTTTTCCAATTGCTTCTCTCCTGCGCGAATTTGCGCCAGTTGGTTATCCCGAGCGCAGACAGGTCCTTCTGCACTTGGTCGTTCCAATGCGTTCGTGGGCGCCCTTGCTTTCGTTGTCCACCCATGGGTGCGGAGTCGAAGGATCTTTTCACCGGAGAGTCGTCATCCATGCGTACAACATGTCCAAGCCAACGCAATCGCTGTATTTTTATGCGCTTAACTATGTCCATGTCGTTAAAAAGCTCATACAGTTCCTCATTCCATCTNCTTGTATGCAATATTAAGAAGGCTTATTCCGCGATAATTGGCGCTAACGGCGGGATCTCCCTTCTTGTGGATTGGGCAAAGTACACTGAGATTCCATTCTTCGGGCATGTATTCATCATACCAAATTCTGCTTAAAAGCTGGTACATACGCCCCACCAACTCTTCGCCACCGGCTTTGAACAGCTCAGCCGGTATACCGTCGGCTCAGGGGGCTTTGTTGTTCTTAAGCCGCTTTATTGCTGTTCTCACCTCGTCTTGGTCCAGTTGAGGGACGTGAGCTTCGTCCCTATACATTGGTTCGGGTTCTAATTCATCAAACGCGCCATCTGTTTCGCCATTTAAAAGCGATGAAAAGTGTTTTCAAATCTCAAGTGTACTATGGACATCTGTTACCAGGTTTCCATCTTCATCTTTGCAGGAGCTAGCCCCGGTCTTAAAACCATTTGATTGCTGCCTTATTTTCTGATAGAATTTTCGAGCCGCGTTCCTGTCTGCCAGCATCTCAAGCTCTTCGCACTCACGCCTTTCTGCCTATCTTTTCTTTCTCTTGAAGGGGCGTCTCTCTTCCCTCCTTTTCTCCCGGTAACGCTCAATTGTCGCGCGTGTCGCCATTGGCTGAAGGGTAGCTTTGTATGCTGCGTATTTTTCTGCAGCAGCCGCGCGGCACTCTTCGTCGTACCAGGTGTTTCTGCGCGGTTTGTAGTAACCAACAAATTAGAATTGCCTGACTTAAATCGCACTAGTCCGAAAAAGACGAGACTTGACCCGATTACAAAACGATTTATTAACGTCTTATTTTTTTGACTTCAACATTTTAATATAATTAAGTACAGAAAAAATTACTTTTATTTAGGTTTATTGCAAACCATTAAAACGAGCACATATTTAATTATGTATGTACTAAGTATGTAAATTAATATATGGACGTACATTAGGGTGCCAATCGAAAATGCTTTGTTTGGAAATTTCCAGACCATACACCCTAATTTTATTCGTTTTTATGAGAAATATTATTGCCCTTTTTTATAACTTTTTTTAAAGGTCATTTAGAGGTTGCGATCTGACGATTTAGATCAGAAAATACGATTTTGTCGATTTATGAGTTTTTGAATTACTATTTTTGACTAGATTTCAGAGATCGAATATGATCTGAGAAGAGGATATATAGGCCTTTAAAATGGTATATAATAATCTATTCTCGGACTGGACTTGTTGGGATTTTTTATCGGGTAAAATAAAAAAACTCATATTTCTCTTAATTTTTTTAAATTTTGACCATCGATAATTTCCACAATCTCAAAATATGTAGTACTATCTGAAATGAAATATATTTTTAAATAAACTGGTAGCTCATTTATTCCAATCGTATAAAAATTGTCCAAGTTAGGCGACTTTTCTTAAATAAGTCCCTGAATTTCTATTGTTTATGCACCGGACTTTCAGATTTATTGAGCAGTGTGGCTAACATAATATTCACGCGCGCCACCAATTCATTGTCAAAAATTTCTCATGCACATGCAACTTGTATGGGATCAACCGCAATTGAACGGCGTGCGTATGAAGCTAACTCAATTTCCAATTTTTGTTCTGCGTGACATTTTGATTTGACGTTTCGCTCAATGAAATCAAATGCAAACGCACGCAAGCCAACTTCGGGTGACGCAAAAAAACAAATTCGACGGCATGCGTACCAAAACGCAAGCCGCGAATATTAGGTTAGCCTGTAAGGAATTCATCAATATTTATTCAAAGTTGATATATCAATCGCTCTTTAGCAAAAAAAGGGTTTTTCAAGAAATTTTAGGAAACTCGGGGTGGCACCGCCCACTTATATCATATATGTGCATCACAAAAACTACTTGACCGATCTCAACCAACACATTGCGCTTAGGCTTCTTAAGCGCCATGTTGAAAATTTTAGAAATCGGACAAAATCCACGGGCTCCTCAAACGTAACGGTAATTTCAAAAAACCCAAAGCTAGCTATATTTTAGGGGTAGTAGGTTTTGTCCAATTTTAAAACCAAGACGGAACTTAAGGAGGCTAAGCACAATGTGTACACAAAATTTGGTCGAGATCGGTCAAGTAGTTTTTGAGATACACATATATGATATAAGTGGGCGGTGCCACCCCCATTTTCCAAAAATATTTGGAAACCCCAATTTTTTGCTAAAGAGCGATTGTATATATCAATTTTAAATAAGTATTGATGAATTCCTTAGTCACATTGCTCAAAAAATCTGAAAGTCCGGTAGATACCCAATATAAATTCATGGCCGTATTTAAGAAAAGTCGCCTTGCTTCGACAATTTTTATTTGATTGCAATAAATGAGCTATCAGTTTATTTACAAATAGATTTCATTTCAAACCAAAGGTACCCAAACTTATTTTTCTCTTAGACCTCTATTAAAACTTTATTGGTTTCGGTGGACCCCCTGATGCTCGTTTCTAACATATTCCCAAAGCTCATCAAAAAATGTGAAGTTTATATATCTCGATGTAATTTTGCATCTCTTTTGAGTTCCAAAACTAAATTCGGAGTGGCAAACATAAAAATAAAATATTTTCCTGTGTTCTATTTAATAAAATAATGCGATAACACACTTGCAAGTTTTAAAAAACAGAGCTCGTAAAGCCATGAAAGAACTATCTCGCTTTGAGGAGTTATATATTTTAAGAGCAATAAATAAACTCCTCACATGTTCGGCTCACTCGTGAATTTGCATTTGATGTATTTGTCAAATAGTTTATTTGGGTTTATGGCATCATTTTTATTTTTATCGCACCGAGTTTTAAAGTGAGGCAAAAAATATTTATCACTGTTTAAAACACAAAACTTTAAACAACAAAACGGCTAAGCTTTTTACGCTAATCTTTTAATTGAGAATCTGACAATAGAGAAAAGAACGATTCTAGAAAAATCGATAACAAACAAGCAAGCAAGAAGTACAAAAAGTGTTCCACCGTCTCATCCTCTTCAAGGCAAGATAGGCAAATGGACTTGTCATTTACGCGTATCACAGTCAGGTGTTTGTGCCAGATGTCTCATTTCCAGGCACTCGAGTTGCCCGGCATCCAGAGTAAAGCAAGCTCGTTATCTTTACCAATATAATTTAGTCTAGACTTGCATTGCCGAACTAGTTTGGAAGTACTTAGATAGAGGGCTGGCCAATGCCTTAAGTGCAGCTTGGCTGTACCTGTAGACAGTTTTGGAGCCATCAGTGATAATTCGACAATGTGCGAGTGTGGGCTCAGTGCTGGAATTAAACCAGCTTTCCCCTGAGGGAACTCTCTCTCTCTAGAATCTCTTCAACAAAGGTAATGGTGGCGTACTATCCTGTAGCATTGAAAAGACACAAGTGCTTAAATCTCTGCCGCCAGCAATTTTCGTCGCGCCCCACTCATTGTCATACCAGCATCCGGTTCTTTTTAGTCTACAGGAAAAACACTAACTGACGGTAAGTGCAGCAGTGCCTCAAGAGCACTATACATGTCAAGAGCACTATACACCACTAAAAAAATTAAAGTTAAATAAACAGGCTATCAAGCAACCATTTTGGTTCTTTACATCGAAACCAGATAAAACTTCGTGGACCCCTATTTACAACTCATGGACCCCCTTATTTTTTTCACATCACCGTGGACCCCCATCGAGTCTTCCGTGGACCCCTGGGGGTCCACCTGAACGACTTTGGGAATCACTGGTCTTTTAAAGCTCTATCTATAATCTCTTCAACAAAGGTAATGGTGACGTACTATCCTGTAGCATTGAAAATACACAAATGCTCAAATATCTGCCACCGGCAATTCCCGCATCGCCTCACTCAGTGTTATACCAACATCCGTTTCTTTTTAGTCTGCAGGTGGCCTTTTTTACTTCCCAAGTATGATAACACAAAGTGACGGTAAGTTCACCAGTGCGTCAAGAGCTAAACATTAAAGTTAAATAACTAGGCTATCAAGCAACCATTTTGGTTCTTTACTATCGAGGCCAGATGATTTTTCGTGGGCCCCCACTTACAACTCATGGCCCCCATATTTTTTCACGCCAACGTAGACCCCTGTGGAGTCTCCCGTGGACCCCTGGGGGTCCATCTGGACCACTTTGGGAATCACTGTTTTAGATAGTACTACATATGTATATTGAAATTGTGGAAACTATCGATGGTAAAAATTAAAAAAATTAAGAGAAATACGGGTTTTTTTATTTTACCTGATAAAAAATCCCAACAAGCCAAGCCCGACCATAGATTGTTATATACCACGGGTGGGCAAGGCCGAGGCCGAGCCACAAAAAGAAAAACAACAAAAACGAAAATTTTATGTTTAAATAAAACTATTATTAGAAGTGAAAAACATTAATTTTATTAATTTAATTTATAGATATTAAAGAAAGTTCAAAAGATCCCTTTGGCCAAATTTTCAAAATCTGGTTTTACGTCAGTTAAAGCCGTTCGTAACAGTTCTGTTAAATGTTGGTTGGTTCGTTCAAAATCTCCAGTAAAAAATGTCCAACAGCAAATTTCAAACTATGATATGACCCAGTGGGAAAATTACCATTACCTTTTTCTACCAAGAAAAGATTTACAAATACGGTTGAACGAAAAGTTGCATCGCACAACAAACAAAACAGAAAGTTCGAAAACTAACTAAAGTATGTTTTTTTTCAAGTTATATCAGCAGCTGCTGTAGCCGAATGGATGCGTGTTCGACTGCCGTGTTGTTGGTCACGGGTTCAAAACCTGAGGCATGGACATTATTTTTTAAATTTTTATTTAAAAATTCTATTTATTGTTTCGTAAAGCGACATGCGACACAGTACTTTCGTATGACATCGCTGTAGAGAAATTCTTGCATATTTTCGTGCGTAGGTTATAGGGGCCATCCATTACTTTTTGAATTCCCAGACATTGCCTTTTCCCACTGGGGAATTCTCCTCGCATTGAAACTGTTTACCATTTATTTAGACCTAAAATTTATACAGCGCAAGTACCATTTTCATTTAAGCGATAGATTTCATCAATTTGTAAAAAATCGGGACTGGGACTGAATTTTGGGTGGATGGATTTTAGACAAGTACATAATTCATATTTCTTGAAACTATTTTTACGATTATTTTACAATTAATCGATTAATAATTAAATATACAATTGGTCANTTATTTTTTTCACATCACCGTGGACCCCCATCGAGTCTTCCGTGGACCCCTGGGGGTCCACCTGAACGACTTTGGGAATCACTGGTCTTTTAAAGCTCTATCTATAATCTCTTCAACAAAGGTAATGGTGACGTACTATCCTGTAGCATTGAAAATACACAAATGCTCAAATATCTGCCACCGGCAATTCCCGCATCGCCTCACTCAGTGTTATACCAACATCCGTTTCTTTTTAGTCTGCAGGTGGCCTTTTTTACTTCCCAAGTATGATAACACAAAGTGACGGTAAGTTCACCAGTGCGTCAAGAGCTAAACATTAAAGTTAAATAACTAGGCTATCAAGCAACCATTTTGGTTCTTTACTATCGAGGCCAGATGATTTTTCGTGGGCCCCCACTTACAACTCATGGCCCCCATATTTTTTCACGCCAACGTAGACCCCTGTGGAGTCTCCCGTGGACCCCTGGGGGTCCATCTGGACCACTTTGGGAATCACTGTTTTAGATAGTACTACATATGTATATTGAAATTGTGGAAACTATCGATGGTAAAAATTAAAAAAATTAAGAGAAATACGGGTTTTTTTATTTTACCTGATAAAAAATCCCAACAAGCCAAGCCCGACCATAGATTGTTATATACCACGGGTGGGCAAGGCCGAGGCCGAGCCACAAAAAGAAAAACAACAAAAACGAAAATTTTATGTTTAAATAAAACTATTATTAGAAGTGAAAAACATTAATTTTTTCTAATTTAATTTATAGATATTAAAGAAAATTCAAAAGATCCCTTTGGCCAAATTTTCANATTAATTTAATTTATAGATATTAAAGAAAGTTCAAAAGATCCCTTTGGCCAAATTTTCAAAATCTGGTTTTACGTCAGTTAAAGCCGTTCGTAACAGTTCTGTTAAATGTTGGTTGGTTCGTTCAAAATCTCCAGTAAAAAATGTCCAACAGCAAATTTCAAACTATGATATGACCCAGTGGGAAAATTACCATTACCTTTTTCTACCAAGAAAAGATTTACAAATACGGTTGAACGAAAAGTTGCATCGCACAACAAACAAAACAGAAAGTTCGAAAACTAACTAAAGTATGTTTTTTTTCAAGTTATATCAGCAGCTGCTGTAGCCGAATGGATGCGTGTTCGACTGCCGTGTTGTTGGTCACGGGTTCAAAACCTGAGGCATGGACATTATTTTTTAAATTTTTATTTAAAAATTCTATTTATTGTTTCGTAAAGCGACATGCGACACAGTACTTTCGTATGACATCGCTGTAGAGAAATTCTTGCATATTTTCGTGCGTAGGTTATAGGGGCCATCCATTACTTTTTGAATTCCCAGACATTGCCTTTTCCCACTGGGGAATTCTCCTCGCATTGAAACTGTTTACCATTTATTTAGACCTAAAATTTATACAGCGCAAGTACCATTTTCATTTAAGCGATAGATTTCATCAATTTGTAAAAAATCGGGACTGGGACTGAATTTTGGGTGGATGGATTTTAGACAAGTACATAATTCATATTTCTTGAAACTATTTTTACGATTATTTTACAATTAATCGATTAATAATTAAATATACAATTGGTCAAAAATAATCGGTTAATTTAATCAAATGATTAATCGCTGCCATCCCTAGAAGTGCCAAAAAATACCGTTGATCTTTTTGATATTTATACCTTTCATGAGCATGAAATGGTATTATAACCTTGGTCCGATGCTTGTAAGTACCAGAATAAAAAGAGATAGACACATTAAAATGTATACATATATGATCAGAACGTCGAGCTGAGTTGATTTAGCCATGTCCGTCTGTCCGTCTGCTTGTATGCAATCTATAGTCTCTCAGTTTTCGAGATATCCGGATGAAATTTGGTAAGTGGGTGTATTTTTATAATGTATTAATCGTTTGTCGGAACCGGAAGAATCGGACCACTATAACATATAGCTCCGTACAACTGATTGTTCAGATACAAGATTTTTCGTTATAACTCCTCCATTTATGCAGCAGGAAGATAAAATTTTGCAATACATCCACCCATTATCAACAGAATACTTACAGTGAAAATTACAAAGATCGGGTCACTATAACCTATAGCTCCCATAAAACTGAATGTTCAGATATAAGATTTTTCGTTGTAACTCCTCCATTTATATAGCTAGGATCATGAAATTTTGCACTGTTATCACTCATTATCAAAAGAATACTGAAAATGGCAAAGATCGGGTCGCTATAACCTATAACCTCCATATAACTGATTTTTCAGATATGAGATTTTTTGTTATAACTTCTCCATTTATGCAGCTAGAAACATGAAATTTCGCATTATTTTCACTCATTATCAACAGAAAGATTACAGTAAAATTAACAAAGATCGGGTCACTATAATCTATTTATTGCCTCCATACAACTGATTGTTCAAATATGGGGTTTGCTGTAAAACTCCTTTATTTGGACAGCTTAAACCGATAAATTTCGTAAGCTATTTTATAAATAATAATACAAAGTGTCCTGAGAAAATCGTCCAAATCTATGATATATAAGCTTTATCTTCTATACCACTGTGTGACCGATCACACAGCAGTGAAAATCACTTAGATTGGTTATATATAAGGTATATCTTCCATACCTCTCATAGATATGATTTTTTATATATGTAACTCCTCTATCTATTTACGCTGTGAATAAGTATATACTTACTAAATTTTTTCGAATGCAGTAATCTGTTAAAATAAAATTTTCAGATGTTCATGAAAGGTATGAAGCCTTCGGCATAGCCGAAGACAGCACTGCTCTTACTTGTTTTTGTCTCATTTGCTTCCGTATAACGAATAAACACAATTTATTTTTATGTGGAAGAAAACCGGCTCACTTTCGGCAAAAAAGTTCTAAAAAATTACGGTAATTAGTTTACGGGTTTTGTTAGGGAATGCTTTAATTGAAAATTCTTAAAAACAAACATTAGTGGAAAACAATATCACTTTGAAATGAGGTGCTATCAACATGATCGATACCTACGGTGACCAGATTTCTGACATAACATATTTTAATAATATAATATATTGGCGCTTACACATATGTTAATGTTTGGCCGAGCTTTTCTTCTGATTTGTGGCGTGCGCCTTGATGTTATCAAACAAAGGGGAGGGACCTACTATTTTACGTTGACTCCGAGCGGCGATTGTATTTTTATGAGAAGCTGTTTTTCATAGCAGAAATACACTCGAAGGTTTGCCATTGCCTGCCGAGGGGCGACCGCTACTAGAAAAAAAACCTTTTCGTTTTTTATTTTTTTGATGTAGGTTTGAACCGGGCTTGAACCCACGTTCTACTGAATGGTAGCGCGCGCTGCTAACCACTACACCACAGCGGCCACCTTTTAATAGTTTTATTTAATACAAGAAAAAGAGAAAAAACTTGAAAAATTATCGTAACAGCAAAGAACATAGATAACAAGAAGGGACAACTCGTTATAATTTTAGCGAAAGTTCGCAACAGGGGCGTGCGCTCTCTTTTGCCCTAGTGCGTTTTTTGATTAGATGCAAAGAGAAGGCACGCCCCTGTTGCGCACTTTCGCCTCAATTATAACGAGTTGTCCCTTCTTGTTATCTACGTTCTTTGGTAACAGCATATATTTCATATAAACGAATTTTTTTATAATTTCACTAAGACCAACAACTTTTCCAATAATATTTCAGAAAAACACAAACGTATTTCAGAAGAGGCCAAATAATTTTCAGAAAAGGCCTAATGAATTTCAGAAAAGCTCAAATGTATTTCAGAAAAAGTCAATTGTATTTCAGAAAAGCTCAAATGTATTTCAGAAAAGGGCAATTGTTTTTCAGAGAAGCTCAAATGTATTTCAGAAAAGACCAAATGTATTTCAGAAAAAGCCAAATGAAATTCAGAATAACACAATTGTATTTCAGAGAAGCTAAAATGATTTTCAGAAAAACACAAATGTATTTCAGAAAAGGGCAAATGTTTTTACGAAAAACACAAATGAATTTCAGAAAAGCCCAACTGTATTTCAGAAAAGCACGAATGTATTTCAGAAAAATATTTTTTAGAATATTTTTGACTAGGAAATCCACTTTTCGTCCTGACGCGGCGTAAAATTGTGGGTCCCTTCCTTTGTGTAATAGCATCAAGACGCACGCCACAAATTGGAGAAGCTCGTCTAAATACTTAGCAAAAGTGTAAGCCCCATAATATATTATTATACTTCTATTTACAAATTAAACCTCTACCCTTCCATCAATCCCCCCTTCGACCAATTGAACACGAATAATGCAACGCTTGTAACGGCGCGGTTTTATTACAAATGTATGTATGATTGTTACTTGCCAACAGGCAATGCCAAAGTATCTACAAAGAACATAATTCTATAAGAAGAGACAACACGTTATAATTGTAGCGAGTGTGAACATCAGGAGCGTGCCTTCTCTTTTGCCCAAATACGTTTTTTGATTGGATGAAAAGAGAAGGCACGCTCCTGATGTGAACACTCGCTACAATTGTAACGTGTTGTCCATTCTTATAGATTTACGTTCTTTGGTATCTACGAAAAAGCTAAATAAGTACTCAATAGCACGAGCACAATCTGCTGTAGACATTAGCGCACACAAGGGGTGGGTTTTGGGGTTCAAACACCCCCTAAAGCTAATAACCTCAAATATATTTTAGGGGGGGGTTTTATATTTCTGAAAATATATCACCGGAAAATACTGAAAATTTGCTTCAGATAATACCCTCTTTAAAATACATTTATGCAAGTTTTATGTACAGTATGTAATAAATAAATAAACGTTTTAAAATTCATAAACTGCACTTTATTTACAGATTAACAGAACTCAAACGCTTTTAACCGACTTCAAAAAAAAGGGAGGTTATCATCTCGCCGGAATACATAACTTTGGACCACGTGAACCGTTTTCAATAATCCTTTTTTATACCCGAGCGCACTTGTGCACAAGGGTAATATAACTTTGTTCACATAACGGTTGTTTGTAACAGACAAAACGAATCGAGATAGATATAGACAAATGTATACATAAATGATC
>NW_016157524.1:134534-138843 GCF_001687245.7 Rhagoletis zephyria
TTCCTGGGTGCGCCCCTGGCTGTAGATATAGTTTCCTTCGCTGCTGTATTATTTGATCAAATAAAACACCTCTTTGAGGTAAAATTTTCGAGTGACGAAAGCTGAACTAGAAACACAAAATTTATGATATCAATTTTGTCACGAAAATTATACGCATTTTTTAACTGCCTTTGAAACGTACGAAAAATTTTTTTTTTTATTTATTCGGAACGTTGCGAAATTCCGTTTACTGCTAGAAACACAAAATAAAAAATAGAACTTTTGNAAACACAAAATTTGTGATATCAATTTCGTGACGAAAATTATATGCATTTTTTAGCTGCCTTTGAAACGTACGGAAAATATTTTTTATTCATACGAATCGTTGCAAAAGTTCTGTTTTTTATTTTGTGTGTCTAGCAGTAGACGGAATTTCGCAACGTTCCGAATAAAGAAAAAAGATTTTCCGTACGTTTCAAAGGCAGTTAAAAAATGCGTATAATTTTCGTCACGAAATTGATATCATAAATTTTGTGTTTCTAGTTCAACTTTCGTCACTCGAAAATTTTACCTCAAAGAGGTGTTTTATTTATTTATTTTTATATTAAGTGCGGGTGATAAACCCATGTAGCATAGTTAAATACTGTGTAGATACCTGCAACTAAATGGGGGAAAATGTTACAATTTCGGCATGTGACTGAAAAAAACTCTAAAATACACATAAATTGTGGCTTCCAAGACATGTACGAAGTGATTAGCACAGCTACATCCTTCAACATGTCAACTCGCGGGAAATTCCCCGATTTGCAGGGAATTTCGGTTTAAGTGACAATCGGGGAATGGGCGATTTTTTTTCAGGGAACTGGGTATGTTATTTTTATATCCTAAAGTACCCAAATTAGACGGATATGTTATTTTTTAACCATTTGACCCTTTTTGGAGCGACNGGGGAAATTCCCCGATTTGCAGGGAATTTCGGTTTAAATGGCAATCGGAGAATGGGAAATTTTTTTCGGGGAACTGGGTATGTTATTTTTATATCTTAAAGTAACCAAATTAGACGGATATGTTAATTTTTAACCATTTGACCCTTTTTGGAGCGACATTTTTTCAATTTGAATCGCAATATCTCCACAATAAGAGTTTTCCCAGATATAAGCTATATACCAGATGAAAGCTAAGGTTTTGGGCTAGACCTGTGGAAACTTAGAATAAAATCGACTGACCGGTTTTTGAGAAAATGCCCGAAATGTATATTTTCAGCAGCCAGATTTTTAGTTTTCAGGCGATAACGTTATGACTTATTCTTATTTTATAAACACAAATGATAACGTTAGATAGCCTGTTTTAATACCCTTCTACTGATATCCACATCAATGACATGGACTGAGGAGTAGTGTGGCCTCAGTGGTAGTTTAAAAAATTGCCTTTTTTCGAATTTCAGGCAGCAGCCCTGCCCACAAAGGCATACGAATCAAGACATCCTGGAATAAATGAAGGTACGTACACATTTACCTCTATATCTTTCCAACTAGTAGCCGTAGTATATATAAGGTATCGTTTGAAAGGTATTGGCCTGTAGAATATTACTAAATATGTTGGGTGCAAAAGCCAAAAAACGTTTTTTATTTCGCAACACTTTAGCCTAATTTTTAAGAATCCGGTTAATCGTTTATGAAGCTTGAATACATTTTCTGGACAGACTCTGCAAGACCTTTCCAACGATATCTCAAACATGTCGATTGGACGCCTGGATAAAAACTTCCAAATCTCGTGTAGTTACATATAAGCGAGTCATTTCAGCATGCTACTGTGGCTGCTTTCATCACTCGCGCGCACTGCCGTGCGCTGTGATATAGAAAATTTGGTTTAAAATCTAAACCGAAATAGAAAATGTTTGCACACAGCGAAATGTGGTGTTGATTCAAACTCAACATATGAAAGCAAAGTGCAAAGATGCTTGATACAATTGGTTGCTACCAAGGCTGTCTGCGATCAATCCCCATCAGACGGAGCATGAAATTTAAGATCTTTTTTTATTCTTAATTATGAAAATGTTTGGGTTTAAAATTTAAACCGAACTATTTATATTCTAAACCCAACATAGGTGCTCTCTTTTTTAATATTGGAAGGTTTGTATTTGAAACTGAATTTAGTTTGGTCATATATGTATGTAGTCCAAAAAGTTTAACCCCCTTATTCTAGAACCCGAATTTTCGTAATTCGTAATTCGTAGCTACGCTACGAAAAACGAAAAATCCACATGCTGCAACCCTTGCGGAAACATGTGCAGCATTGCCAGCTATCAGTTGTTTTTCGAAGATAGCTGAATGAAGGAGAACAAAGTGGAAAGCAATTAAAAAAACACTCATCATGTGCTTATTTATTGTAAAATGGGTAAATTTTACATATTTCGAGGAAAATCATGCATTCTGATGTATTTGCAATTATAGCAGCAGAGTATGCGGGCGCTATGGCAATGGATTCCACCTCTTTGAGGTAAAATTTTCGAGTGACGAAAGCTGAACTAGAAACACAAAATTTGTGATATCAATTTCGTGACGAAAATTATACGCATTTCTTAACTGCCTTTGAAACGTAGGGAAAATCTTTTTAATTCATACGAATCGTTGCAAAAGTTCCGTTTTTTATTTTGTGTTTCTAGCAGTAGACGCAATTTTGCAACGTTCCGAATAAATAAAAAAAAGATTTTTCCGTACGCTTCAAAGGCAGTTAAAAAATGCGTATAATGTTCGTCACGAAATTGATATCATAAATTTTGTGTTTCTAGTTCAGCTTTCGTCACTTGAAAATTTTACCTCAAAGAGGTGTTTTATTTGATATCAATTATTTTGGGGTAGCAAAAAAATCTACCAAAATACAAACAATAATCTAAATGTTTTATTTTTCTCAACTAAATTGCTAAAAATATTATCTAAATCTAAATTATGTATTCAAAGCGATGTGTTGATTGAAACATATAATTTTTCGTATACGGAATAAAGCAAAAAAGAATGATCATATCCTCTGTATTCGAAAAAATTAAAATTAAAAGAAAATTTTGAGAAACGATAAAAACTTATCAACTTGGTACCAACTTTGGATGCAATAAACAACTGTATTCGTCTGATTGTCTCGTAGTTTATTTTTGTTAAGATTTCTACCGGGTGTGTGGCGCACACATGTGCTTTTTTTTAAGAAGTTTTACTTCTATCGCGTGTACGATGTTGCACTCGTGCTATTAAACTAATGCTTTTTTATAAGCTTTTATTTAACTTGGTCATCCCGCGCAAATCGTGGAAATTTCCAATCGATTTTAAACTAACTTCCCGACAAGTTAGAGACTTGAAATTTTCAGCATAGTTCCAATCACGATGACAATACAATTTAAAATATAAATGAATTCCCTATATGGTCCAGGGGTCTTGATTCAAAGTCGGTGAAAAATTAGTAAAATTTATGGCTAACAGAGCGTAATTTGCCAAAGAACGTAAAACCAGAGCAAAGCTATTCATGGCAAATTCTAGATATCAACCTAGTCTAGATATGAACCTCGTTGTAGGCATCATATCAAGGAGATACAATTAGAAGACTCGAGAAGTTTCCCCGCCAGAAGAACTTTAATATTGCGCCTAAATATATGCCATGCTACAACGGAAGTGGACGGCACGCCATTTCTTTAAATGAAATTAACTGCTGCTATATGTATGTATGTACATATGTATGTTTATACAAAACGTAAGCAAACAACATTTTGCTTGCATAGTCTTCTGTTCTCTTTCATTGCAAGTTGAATTATTTTAATATCTATTGCAAAATTTTGTACATAAAATAAAATAAAACTATTTAATATACAACGCTTTTATAAATGGACTAAAAATTAGAAAATAAAGTAATGTAAAAAAAATATTTTTTTAAAAATAAGCTTTTATTTAATATGTTTAATCAAAGGAATAAATTAAAGTAGTGAAACAAAAGATTTTTTAGCAAGAAAATTTTGTCAAAACTGCACTAAAATGAATAAAATAAAATAAGTTAAGTCTCGTTAAAGTTACTAAAAGCCATTTAGTGAAAGGAGTTATTCAAACTCTAATGAAAATTACTAACAATTTGTACTAATTTACTTCGTTTTTAAAAAAGCTTGTCGGCGAATTCAGCGTACATGCATAATTGGTTAGGTATGTATGTATTTATATGTATGTATGCAGATTTTTAAATGCCGGTTTGCTATTCGCGCGACAAGCTTTTTTAAAAACGAAGTAAATTAGTACAAATTGTTAGTAATTTTCATTAGAGTTAGAATAACTCCTTTCACTAAATGGCTTTTAGT
>NW_016157524.1:138868-142727 GCF_001687245.7 Rhagoletis zephyria
TTTCACTAAATGGCTTTTAGTAACTTTAACGAGAACCTTAACTTATTTTATTTTATTCATTTTAGTGCAGTTTTGACAAAATTTTCTTGCTAAAAAATCTTTTGTTTCACTACTTTAATTTATTCCTTTGATTAAACATATTAAATAAAAGCTTATTTTTAAAAAAATATTTTTTTTACATTACTATTTCTCAAGTAGTTTTGCTCAGTGCACGGTTAAAAGTTTCGGTTTTAATTTTACACCCCTATTCTGCAACTCTTTCGTATTCGGATTTTGCTACGAATCGTAGAAATGGTATGCTGCAATCCGAATCGTATTTTCGAACTTTCGAAATTCGTAACAATGGCATGCCTAAAAACGAACGAGTAAGCTTTTTTGCGTAATTTTGTACGAAAACAATTCTGTGTCGGAGGCGAAATAAAAGATGTAAATCGATGTGTGTTTGCAAGAAATATTGGTGGTGTTCATTTAAACAGATAAATTTGCCTTTCGCATATACGTATATTTTTATCCACTGCTTTATATAAGCGAGCAAAAAAGAATATTTGTTGCCCCTTATCGAGAAACTTGGGTCCGGTTTAGTTATTTGTACAACGATTTTCGGTTGTTGTGTCCAAACGCATAACCTGAATACAAAAACTTTAACATACACGTGTAATCAAAGGATTCACATTTTATTTAAGATAAATGTTTCAAATATCCTACCACTAGCTTATTAATAAACTCGGTTTGCACTATGCACTTTTTTGCAAATTTCGACGTGGGTTCTGCGCAAAAATACTGTGGACGGCGTAGCCGGAGTGATATGCACAAGAAATGTTGTATACCTTTGACATGCGGAAGCCCCTCTTCCCCGCAACGCAGAAAGGAGAATTCTACTTAGTAAGGGTTATAATCCCTAAGCGAGGCCGAAGGCAGAAGCAAGCGCAACAGGTGGTGGACCTAACAAACAACAATTCAACCAGAAGCTGACATAGATGCGCCCATGGTTACTATGCCCGACAGCTCCGCATACCTTTGGTTTTATTTGATAAAATTGACAACGTAAGAAAACATATCCCGAAGATTTATCCTGACACAGTTCACTTACTAAACGAACACTGAGAGAAAAATCAACCAAAAAATGGTTAATTTTACCAATCAACGTGATTTTTGGTTAATATGCCTTGGTTGTTATTTTCAACAATGATTTGGTAATATTAACCACAATTTTGTTTACATTAACCAAACTTTTGGTTGGCGATTTTTCGTTTGAATACGTTTATGTTCTGCACTTCACAGATGCTTCTTCATAATTCGGAGATACAAAACAAAACATTCCGGCGAAATGTCATCTGTTCTCTCACAAGACAAATATATCCAAAATAGTACGCGAATAGAAAATATGCAGGAACTTGCAAGTTAGACGAACAGCTGATAGAAATTTTTTTTACATTCTAAAGTATAAAATTGACAACGTAAGAAAACAAATCCCGAAGCTTTATCCTGACACAGTTCACTGACTAAACGAACACTGAGAGAAAAGTCAACCAAAAAATGGTTAATTTTACCAATCAACGTGATTTTTGGTTAATATGCCTTGGTTGTTATTTTCAACAATGATTTGGTAATATTAACCACAATTTTGTTTACATTAACCAAACTTTTGGTTGGCGATTTTTCGTTTGAATACGTTTATGTTCTGCACTTCACAGATGCTTTTTCATAATTCGGAGATACAAAACAAAAATTTTTATTATCATTTTAACATGCTGCCTCTGGTGGGATTAGCAAATAACAGCAAGCATCTCTACACACTCAGCTACAGCTGTTCTATAAATGTGTCTTCAAATGTTCAAGTTGAATCAATTTGCTTCGTCGTTTGATTTGGTTCTGCACTTCACAAAAGCTTTTTCGTAATTAAGAAAAACCAAAAACAGGAAAAAAATAAAAATTATGTATCGCGCTGACGACATTCGTACTGCTGGAAGCTAACAAATAACAGCAAGCGAATATTCAACTTGAATCACATTTCTTACAATCGGCTTATTGGCCATGAAAAAATCAAACCAAATCTTTTTTCCAAATCTGTTTTTAAATCATGTAGTTTTGCGATTTAGGGGTCCAATTTATCCTCTTTGACATGTGCAATACTTTTTTCTAGCCGTGGAAAATAATGAAATATTCTTTTTTTGAGATCATGTATAAAAAGACGTAGTTTAGCTTCAAAACTTAAAATAATTTGAGACAAATCAAAAACATTTTTATTCTCTCCTTGTAGAGACAAATTCACTCAGCTACAGCTGCTCTATAAATGTGTCTTCAAATATTCAAGTTGAATCAATTTTCTTCGTCGCTTGATTTGGTTCTGCACTTCACAGAAGCTTTTTCGTAATTAAGAAAAACCAAAAACACAAAAAAAATTAATAATTATGTATCGCGCTGACGACATTCGTACTGCTGGAAGCCAACAAATAACAGCAAGCGAATATTCAACTTGAATCACATTTCTTACAATCGGCTATTGGCCATGAAAAAAGCAAACCATGACTTGGTTGAAAAAAACATCGTGCTTTTGGCTCAGTGAACAAGTTTAATTAGTCGCATTTTACTATTTTAACTTTCAAACCACCAAATTCAATTTAGGGATTTGCGTAAATTCCAACCAGGTGTTTTCGATCAGCTGTTTTTTTTTATTGGCAAATTGCTGTTGGTAAGCATTTTTCCAGCACTTTGTCACTTTGCTCTCTCAATTTCCCCTAAATTTTTGCGTACGCGATTGCAAAAAGCTGATAGTTTTTGATAACTTACCATATTTAACAGGCACGCGAATGCAACTAATTGTGAACGGTATATCTACTTTACGAATTTCATTGTAGAGTACAAAGACTCACATTTATACGTTGTACCAAAAATTTAAAATATACGGAACGCAGCTGTTTTCAATAGCGGATATTTTAAATCAGGTACTTGTTGCCGGAATTCAAGCAATGGCAAAGCTTTATGTTGCATTTCCAGTGCCTTATCTTCTTTTAATTCCAAAAACTCCAACTTATCCTCGCTTTTCTTAAAAAGGAGTATTGTAAATTGATCCTCAATTATGTTACATAAAAAAGGGTTTATGAAGTATGCAAGGTTAACATTTAAACAATTTCAAATCGGCAAATCTTTTTTCAAAATCTGCTTTTAAATCATGTGCAACATTTTTTCTAGCCATGGAAACTGATGAAATATTATTTTTTTGAGAACAATAATAAAAAGACGTAGTTTAGCTTCAAAACTTAAAATGATTTGCGATAAATCAAAAAGATTTTTATTCTCTCCTTGAAGAGATAAGTTCAAGTTTTGCAAAATGTCCCATCATATCGGTAAAGAACATTAAGGGCCGTTTCCTGAAATAACCTTTAACTTTAAAGCTCACTTTAAATTTAAACGTCGGATTAAAAATCAAGATATATCTACATTTAAGCATTTCTGTTACCGGTTTTTAACGTATGTATGTTTCTTGGTTGTAGACCAATTTAAAACCGTTAATAAAATGCTTTACTTTAGACACAATCATACATTTTAATGCAACCTTTAAATATAAAGTGAGCTTTAAAGTTACAGGTTACTTGAGAAAACGGCCCTAAGTCAGATAGCTAATTTTCATTCTCCAATTGCGGGTAATATTCCGATCTCAATTTGCGTATGTGTATATAAAAAGAATAAAATAAAAAAAACAACACAATGGAAAAGAATGGTTAGCAAAGAAATATGTATTTTAAAAAGTAACAAGTAAGAAAGTCTAAGTTCGGGTGGAGCCGAACATTAAATACCCGGCGCAAGTATTAAATATATGTTTTTTCACCTTTCCGAAAGCTACCGCTAGATGGTAAGC
>NW_016157524.1:142752-154153 GCF_001687245.7 Rhagoletis zephyria
GGGCCTATTCTGATCTAAATCAATCAAAATACCATATTTTTAGTCTTATTTGACAATTTGTTTTCACCCATTTGACCGCAAATGCCATTGAATTTGACTTAGTGAAAATAAGCGTTAAAATTAATAGAAAAAATTACGAATTTGAGGATAGCTAAGTGTTAATTTTTTGTAGTGGCTGGTCTAAATGCAATGTAAGATGTTTAATTAATTTAATTGTTTATTCTTCAAAATGAAAGCGAAGCTTCTCCCGTGCCCACAAGTAAATATATTAGCACGGTAAAGGAAAAAGAAAAATAAAACAAAAAATCCAATGTACAATTGTACAATTGTACTTACTCTTTCATCCCTGTTCACTAGTGTAATTTACTGCTTCAGTAAAATTGTATTTTTTATAGATGTTGTTTAGACAAGCGAAAAAAACATATAGAGGGGGACTGAAAGCTTTTTCTTTTTAATTTTTCCTTGATATTACTATTTCGAAATAAAATATGTATGTACATTGTACATATGTACATATATTTATGTAAGAAACATAAAAAATACAATTTAAACAAAAACAAGTAATTAAAGGTTAGTTTGTATATAATGATTTATATAAAAAAAGTAAAATTAAATAGATGCTTTCCATTTCCAGACAACCGGTCAGGTACGTGCATGATTTTTAATTTCCACCAAACTCAAATACATTGCTTGTTGGTCCAAATAATGAGACACGTATTTTTTCTTTTGGCTCGGAAAAATTTTTCGGCCGAATTAAACGCGATTTTGGTTTTCAGCAAAAATCGATTATTCGAATTGACAGTGAGAATGTTTTTTTAAAATGCCCATAGCTTTGTCTAAATTTAATAGATTCCAACAATGTTTTTACTCAAATGTCAGTAATTCTTGTCACTTCAAGATAGAATGATATAATTATTGATTTTCATTATTTAAAATTTTTTATTTAACAATAAACAAAAAGTGCATATTTTTTTTTAAATTTAATTGTTCAAAAAGCGTATTTTTTTTCTCTCAAACTTTTTTACCGGGAAAGAGACACTTTGAACTACAATCAACCTAAATCTCTAATAGCGAAGATTTTTTTTTCTGAGCTATGATTTTTTATAGAAAATATACGTTTTTGTGGTACATACTACAATATTCTTATATTGTTTAACTAAATGGAGCATATGTATGTAATATATCAGCAAAGAATACAGCCGTTATCATTTTTTGTGTATCAAATAGATATTAGAACACACTTTCCACCATACAGTTTCGAATATAAAAAGCGGGAAAATGTGATTTTGACTCTGATGTGACTCTATTTAGAGTTTATAAATATGTTTGCCGGTCCTGGACTAGGTCGAAATAAACCTGGAATAGGTTCCAATTTGCCACGAACTAGTCCAAACAGGCTATGAACTGATTTCGAACTCGGCCAAACTAGTTCAGATCTGTACTAAAGCATTCTCAAATACCTTTCGATTGAAACCCGTATTTTAAAATTTTAGGTAACTTGCATATGTATTTAAATAAGTGTTATTTGAAGAAAGTTGGCAACCCTATTGAACGGACCAAAGCTTACAGAAAAATTACATATATATTTAAATAAACTTTTAAGATAAATGGGTGGCAACCCTATTCCAAAATTCGATTAATAGATATACATAAAGGAATAATTTATTGGAATTACACACATATGTGTAATATATTTAAGTTAACTTTATAGGCGGTTGGCAACCCTATTAAAAAATATTACGTCTTAATTAAAGTGCACTGAAATGGCGTTCGTTCGATAAAAGCGTTGCAAAATTTCACGCCACTTAAATATTTTATTCACTTTATTTTCAGAAAGATGGCAACCCCTATGTAAAAATTTGTATTTTTTGCCGAAATCGGTAAAGCTGACCTTTAAAATTGTGTTTCAATATTTGAATTTGATGTAGTATGGGCTAGATATGGAGCGATGACATAAAAATACCTTAAAGAAACACATATGTATGTTAGGGTGCCCATCGAATATGCTTTTTTTTTTTTGGAAATTTCAAGACCCTACCCCCTAATTTTATTCGTTTTTATGAGAAATATTATTGCCTAGTTTTATAGATTTTTTAAAGGTCATCTAGAGATCGCGACCTGTCGATTTAGGCCAGAAAATACTATTTTGAAGATTTATGAGTTTTTGAATGACTATTTTTGCTTCGATTTCAAAGAGCGAATATGTTCTAAGAAGAGGATATATAGGCCTTTAAAATGGTATATAACAACGGTGCGCAATCGCGCTCTTTGAGCCAAATGCGGCTCTTTGCTTAGCAAAGTGCGGCTCTTTGCTTAGCAAAGTGCGGCTCTTTTTACTTTCTCTTTGCTTAGAACATTTTGGCTCTTTTTATACCCGAGCGCACTTGTGCACAAGGGTATATTAATTTTGTTCACATAACGGTTGTTTGTAACAGCCAAAACGAATCGAGATAGATATAGACAAATGTATACATAAATGCTCAGAATGAATAGAGAAATCGATTGAAGCCATGTCTGTCTGTGTCCTCGTCCGTCTGTCCGTCCGTCCGTGTACACGATAACTCGAGCAAAAATTTAGATATCTCAACGAAATTTGGTATGTAGGTTTCCGTTAATCCAAGGTAGGTTGGTATTGAAAATGGGCGAAATCGGAGAACCACGCCCACTTCCCATATAACGGTAATTTCCAGAAATACGAAAACTTCGATATTTTAGTAACTACTGAAGATTATTCACTCAAAATTGATATTTACAACAATTTTTAAACGAAAAATAAGAATGTTATAAAATTTTGGAAAATGGGCGTATCTTGGTAACCGCTGCACCAATTTCTTCCAAACTTGGCACAGTTGTTGGCCTTGATACATCATACTAAATGGGCGAAAATTTTAAAAATCGGACAATAACCACGCCCACATCCCATATAACGGTAATTTTCGGAAATACGAAAACTGCGATATTTTAGTAACTACTAAAGATTATTCACTCAAAATTGATATTTACAACAATTTTTAGACGAAAAATAAGAATATTATAAATTTTTGGAAAATGGACCACGCCACATCCCATATAACGGTAATTTAGAGAAATACAAAATCTTCGATAAATCAGTAAATATTAAAGCTAATTTAATCAAAATGGATGCTTGCAACAATTCTTTACCAAGAAATACGTTTATGGCAAAATGTTGTATATCGGTAACCGTTCTCCATGTACAAACTCGTATTTATTGTGCTTGACAAACAAACTTCGAGTAATATATTTAAATTGACGCTATACGTACATCTAGTGCTTCGAAAGTAAAACATATATAAATCCGGTTAATGTCTACGATTCGCACATGAAAGCATGTTGAAAATTATTGAAATCGGACTAAAATTACGGCCGCTTTCATATAACGGTAAATTTCAGAATGCTTGATAACTTCAATATTTCGAAATTTAAGGACGCTAATTTACTCAGGCGTATACATGCGCTGCTAAAGCGGCTTTTTGTAAGTTTTTGGCCCATAATATCATCGATAAAAGTAGGGATAAAGGAAAGAAAGTTGTGTCAAAATATGTCAACAAATTGTGTTGTCAAAATATGACCAATATGAAAACCAGCTTTTATTCGCCCATACAGTCCAGTGTCTAGGATGTCTTCAAATTTGATATTTTCTTTAGATGAGAACTATAGCTATTTGACTCATATTCGCTTTTTGATTTCTGGAAATATATTTAAAATGCTTTCGAAGTTACTTACGGCAATTCGATTATTTTCTCGAAAAATTAGCAGACGCTTCCTGTTCTTTTATAGAAAGCTGGATAAAGAAGTATACTTCGCAAAGTGTGTTTTTGTCTTTTTTGCCAATATTTTTCAGTAGTCAAAATTAAACAAAAACAACGCTTCTCCGATTCCCATTCGACTATAGTCAATAGATAAAGGCTCAGTTAAAAAAAACCTAAGCATGTTTCAAGTATGTACATCGATCTTTTGTATTCATGTTTTAAATAAAATTTATAAAAGAACTACAAATGAATGGTGTAACTTTTTTTAGGTACAATCTGCCTCATTTAGGTACATTTATTTTATGATATTAGGTACAATCTGAAATTTCCATTTTTCATCCCTGCTAGTGAACCCGTATGGCGCTAAAACGGCAAAATCGTTGCTCAAGAAATTGCATACAATAGGAAACATTTTCAAAAATTGCGAAAATTGTTATTGCATCAATTCACCCTGTATTCATAAAAAAAAACCCTTATTGCACAACTACAGATCAAGTCTTTAATTTGACATCTTTTTTTTTGAATTCGAAAGAACGGTGCAGGTCTGATCTCTTTCACAAAAAATGGCTTCATGTATTCGAATACCCATACTTTGATACATGAATATGAATGTATTTCATTTACCTAACTCCCTTAATTTTAGTTGAATTTTACCTTTTAAACGATGGCAATACTCCTTTAAATTTATTAGAAATAAAGCCTTTTCAAACCAATTTCTGGTAATACCCAAATTTTAATAACTGGTTTAACTTATAAAATAAATTTAAATAAAACCTTTAACAGGTGGCAGCGTTTTAATATCACATCCCATTTTTGAAAATCTAACGAATGCAAATCTGATGACATTCAAAACAAATAAGAAAGTCTAATTTCGGGCGGAGCCGAACATTAAATACCCGGCGCAAGTATTAAATATATGTTTTCCACCTTTCCGAAAACTACCGCTACATGGTAAGCCGGGGTGGTTTTATCCCTATTTTAAACATCCTCTATAGAACTTTCAGTTAGACATAATGAGATAAACCTATATAGTCATATGTAGGCGGTATCACGCCCATTTTCCAAAATTCCAAACAATGTTACTTCTTTTCAATGAATTGTTTTTAGTATCAATTTTCAGTATATTAGCGTCCTTAAATTTCGAAATATTGAAGTATCAAGCATACCTGAAATTTACCGTTATATGAATAGCGGCCGTAATTTTAGTCCGATTTCAATAATTTTCAACATTTTGCTTTCATGTGGCAAGCACAATAACCGTACCGAGTTTGGTACAAATTGGTACAAGGGTTACCGAGATACATATATGTGATCATAAGTGGGCGGTGCACGCCCATTTCCCAAAATTTTATCATAAATGCATTTCTTGGTAAAGAATTGTTGCAAGCATCAATTTTGAATAAATTAGCTTTAATATTTACTGATTTATCGAATACATATTTCGTATTTCTCNCATATTTCGTGTTTCTCTAAATTACCGTTATATAGGATGTGGGCGTAGTTATTGTCCGATTTAAAAAATCTTCGGCCATTGTACCAAGGCCAACAACTGTGCTAAGTGTGGAAGAAATTAGTGCAGCGATAACCACGATATACACATGTAACCATAAGTGGGCTTGGCTACGCCCATTTTCCAAAAATGTATATTATTCCTATTTTTCGTCTAAAAATTATTGTAAATATCCGTTTTGAGTGAATAATCTTTAGTAGTTACTAAAATATCGCCTACAAATTCTTCGGGACCTATTAACCCTGTTCGGGCACCAAGGGCCTTCAACGATGTCGCTAAAGACCATCTAGGCCAGTGATTCCCAAATTGGTCCAGGTGGACCCCCAGGGGTCCACGGGAGACTCGACAGGGGTCTACGTCAACGTGAAAAAATATGGGGGTCCACGAAAATGTATCTGGTTTCGATAGTAAACAAACAAAATGGTTGCTAGATTGCCTCTTTATTTAATTTTAATTTTTTTGAGTGGTGGAGGGGAAGAAGTTTACGTGTCTACAGGTACAGCCAAGCTGCACTCAAGGAATTGACCAGCCCTCTATATAAGTACTACTTCCAAACTAATTCGGCAATGCAAGTCTCGACTAAATTATGTTGGTAAAGATAACGAGCTTGCTTTACCCTGGGTGCCGGACAACTCGGGATTGCCTGGAAATGACCTACCAGACCCTTTGGTCACAGTTAGCATAGTCCAGGAAATCCACGATCCGCAACCAGTTATATCACTCCCCACTTCGACCATCGAAGCCACCATCAGAAACTGGGTGGATACTTCGCTCAGCAATGACTGGGAGCCATCAAGTGGATGCAGGTGGGCAAAACTCATGTTGCCTCCAATCTCAGAAGGCCTGAGAGACGGTGGAACACTTCTTGAGCTTTTTGCTTGCTTGTTTGTTTATCATCGAAAATTAAAATTTATTTAAACAAAATATTTTATTTTTATTTTTGCCCTTCCGAATTTGGTTTTGGAACTCACTCGCGATGCATAATTACATAGTTAGATTTAATCTTGACATTTTTTGATGAGCTTTGGGAATATGTTAGAAAAGAGCATCAGGGGGTCCACCGAAACCAGTAAAGTTTTGAAAGGGGTCTACGAGAAAAATAAGTTTGGGAACCTCTGGTCTAGGTGCAGGAGCAGAGCAGCCGATGCTGCCTTCGAATGGTGGAGGTTAATTTGTAAGACCCTCACCATTGTCAGACATGCTCATGATCTCGTCGTCCATTGTGTCCTGGCTGTCGTCCTTGGGCGCTACCACCGTTACGTCAGCGTCCTCATCGTCCGAAGCCAGGAGCTGGTCCTCCGAGATCCCGATCTAACGACGGAAAACAGATCATAAAGCGCTAGTCACGGAACTAGCATCGCTGTCGGTGCCTACATTGGACTCCCGGGTCTGAGTCTCCACTTGTTCGTCCAGGTTTCCCTGGGGCGGAGCTGGTTCACTCTCCCCTTCTATGGAGTCGTCCTGAGAAACAGGGTTGGAAGCCATGGGTTCACTTGTAGTGCCTTCCATGTTTTGGGAAATGCCCTCATTCCCTTTTTGGGTTTTGAGGGTTATGGAGTAAAACCCGTAGCTTATTACTCCATTGTTGGCTGCGAGGATGGGCAGAGATTCCTCGTTTATCACAAGCGTGATATATCTCTGCTGATCCTTCACCTCGCTGACCTTCCCTACTCTCCAATCGAGGGTTGGTAGTGAATCATTGGAAAGCTGGATTATCTCCAAGATACCTTCGGGCTTGGCGGGTTCTTCTGGCACCCAAGCCCTGGCCCGGGGCCTACAAGGAATTTCTTCCCTATGAACGGCCGCCAGGTTTGCGCCGCGCTACAGTTCACCCAGCATGGCTATGGCTTCCTTGTATAGCTTCACCGACCTTTCGCCGGCACAGGAAACGAATTCTATGCGGCCTCGGTAAAGGCCCGTGTCTCGGACTGGAGGGGGGGCCGTCCGGGGTTTTTGCCCAGAATCTCCTTGTAGACCCGGCAGAGGCCCACAAGGACGGAATTCCAATTGTCCGCCGTCAGGTTCCACTCCGGGTGTCCCCTGTCGATAATTGCTAGGACTAGATCAGAGGTTCCCAAACTTATTTTTCTCATAGACCCCTTTCAAAACTTTACTGGTTTCGGTGGACCCTCTGATGCTCATTTCTAACATATTCCCAAAGCTCCTCAAAAAATGTCCAGATTAAATCTAACGATGTAATTATGCATCGCGGGTGAGTTCCAAAACCAAATTCGGAAGGGCAAAAATAAAAATAAAATATTTTCTTGTGTTCTCTTTATTAAAATAATGTGATTACACACTTGCAAGTTTTAAAAAAACTGAGCTCGTAAAGCCATGAAAGAACTATCTCGCTCTGAGGAGTTATATTTTTGAAGAGCACTAAATAAACTCTCACTCGGCTCACTCATGAATTTGCATGTGATATATTTGTCAAATAGTTTATTTGTGTTGATGGCATCATTTTTATTTTTATCGCTCCGAGTTTTAAATTGATGCGAAAAATATTCGCTGGAAACAGCAAAACTGCAAAGCTTTTTACTCCAAACTTCAAATTCAGAAACTGACAAAAAAGAAAGACCGAATCTAGATAAATCGATGATAAACAAACAAGCAAGCAAAAAGCTCAAGAAGTGTTCCACCGTCTCTCAGGCCTTCTGAGATTGGAGGCAACATGAGTTTTGCCCACCTGCATCCACTTGATGGCTCCCAGTCATTGCTGAGCGAAGTATCCACCCACTTTCTGATGGTGGCTTCGATGGTCGAAGTGGGGAGTGATATAACTGGTTGCGGATCGTGGATTTCCTGGACTATGCCAACTGTGACCAAAGGTTCAGATATCTCATTTCCAGGCAATCCCGAGTTGCCCGGCACCCAGAGTAAACCAAGCTCGTTATCTTTACCAACATAATATAGTCGAGACTTGCATTGCCGGACTAGTTTGGAAGTAGTGCTGATCAAAGAAAACACCTCTTTGCGGTAAAATTTTCGGAAGACGAAAGCTGAACTAGAAACACAAATTTTATGATATCAATTTCGTGACGAAAATTATACGCATTTTTTAACTGCCTTTGAAACGTAGGGAAATTCTTTTTAATTCATACGAATCGTTGCAAAAGTTCCGTTTTTTATTTTGTGTTTCTAGCAGTAGACGCAATTTTGCAACGTTCCGAATAAATAAAAAAAAGATTTTTCCGTACGCTTCAAAGGCAGTTAAAAAATGCGTATAATGTTCGTCACGAAATTGATATCATAAATTTTGTGTTTCTAGTTCAGCTTTCGTCACTTGAAAATTTTACCTCAAAGAGGTGTTTTATTTGATATCAATTATTTTGGGGTAGCAAAAAAATCTACCAAAATACAAACAATAATCTAAATGTTTTATTTTTCTCAACTAAATTGCTAAAAATATTATCTAAATCTAAATTATGTATTCAAAGCGATGTGTTGATTGAAACATATAATTTTTCGTATACGGAATAAAGCAAAAAAGAATGATCATATCCTCTGTATTCGAAAAAATTAAAATTAAAAGAAAATTTTGAGAAACGATAAAAACTTATCAACTTGGTACCAACTTTGGATGCAATAAACAACTGTATTCGTCTGATTGTCTCGTAGTTTATTTTTGTTAAGATTTCTACCGGGTGTGTGGCGAGTTAAGGTCTCGTTAAAGTTACTAAAAGCCATTTAGTGAAAGGAGTTATTCAAACTCTAATTAAAATTACTAACAATTTGTACTAATTCACTTCGTTTTTAAAAAAGCTTGTCGCGCGAATAGCAAACCGGCATTTAAATATCTGCATACATACGTTGTCCACAAAATAATAGGAGTGCGATATTTTGACCTGTTTTGGCTATTTGTCTTTTGTTTATTTAATGTTTATTATTTTTTTATAAAAGCCTAGCTGGCTATACAACAAACACCATATAAATTCAGATTTTAAACTTTATATAAAAATTATAAAAATTTTGAAATTTTTCACCCAAATTTCAAACTTTTTAATCAGAATCTTTAGAAAAAATTCTGGTATGCAGTTTTGTAGCACATTCAATTCTAGTCTGAAGAAGTGCAAGTTTCAAGCGGCTAAAAAATTCCGTTGATTTTTGAGAATTTTTTTGGTTAAAGGTGTTTCACGTTTTTTCCATACAAAGTATGTCGACAATTTTCTTTTATATGGAGGACACTGCCAGCAAAAAAATTGCCAAAAATCAACGGAGTTTTTTAGCCGCTTGAAACTTGCACTTCTTCAGACTAGAATTGAATGTGCTACAAAACTGCATACCAGAATTTTTTCTAAAGATTCTGATTAAAAAGTTTGAAATTTGGGAGAAAAATTGCAAATTTTTTATAATTTTTATACAAAGTTTAAAATCTGAATTTATATGGTGTTTGTTGTATAGCCAGCTAGGCTTTTATAAAAAAATAATAAACATTAAATAAACAAAAGACAAATAGCCAAACCTGGTCAAAATATCGCACCCCTATTATTTTGTGGACAACTGTACATATAAATACATACATACCTAACCAATTATGCATGTACGCTGAATTCGCCGACAAGCTTTTTTAAAAACGAAGTAAATTAGTACAAATTGTTAGTAATTTTCATTAGAGTTTGAATAACTCCTTTCACTAAATGGCTTTTAGTAACTTTAACGAGACCTTAACTTATTTTATTTTATTCATTTTAGTGCAGTTTTGACAAAATTTTCTTCTAAAAAATCTTTTGTTTCACTACTTTAATTTATTCCTTTGATTAAACATGTTAAATAAAAGCTTATTTTAAAAAATATATTTTTTTTACAATTACTTTTTCTCAAGTAGTTTTGCTCAGTGCACGGTTAAAAGTTTCAGTTTTAATTTTACACCTCTATTCTGCAACTCTTTCGTATTCGGATTTTGCTACGAATCGTAGAAATGGTATGCTGCAATCCGAATCGTATTTTCGAACTTTCGAAATTCGTAACAATGGCATGCCTAAAAACGAACGAGTAAGCTTTTTTGCGTAATTTTGTACGAAAACAATTCTGTGTCGGAGGCGAAATAAAAGATGTAAATCGATGTGTGTTTGCAAGAAATATTGGTGGTGTTCATTTAAACAGATAAATTTGCCTTTCGCATATACGTATATTTTTATCCACTGCTTTATATAAGCGAGCAAAAAAGAATATTTGTTGCCCCTTATCGAGAAACTTGGGTCCAGTTTAGTTATTTGTACAACGATTTTCGGTTGTTGTGTCCAAACTCATAACCTGAATACAAAAACTTTAACATACACGTGTAATCAAAGGATTCACATTTTATTTAAGATAAATGTTTCAAATATCCTACCACTAGCTTATTAATAAACTCGGTTTGCACTATGCACTTTTTTGCAAATTTCGACGTGGGTTCTGCGCAAAAATACTGTGGACGGCGTAGCCGGAGTGATATACACAAGAAATGTTGTATACCTTTGACATGCGGCAGCCCCTCTTCCCCGCAACGCAGAAAGGAGAATTCTACTTAGTAAGGGTTATAATCCCTAAGCGAGGCCGAAGGCAGAAGCAAGCGCAACAGGTGGTGGACCTAACAAAGTGCATGTTTTCAATGGTTTGGAAGAAGCTGTTATTGCATTAACTGGATTGAGAACCAGAGCTTCAGGCATAGGAGGAGTTCTGGCTTATGGTTCAACAATTCAACCAGAAGCTGACATAGATGCGCCCATGGTTACTATGCCCGACAGCTCCGCATACCTTTGTGATAGGGTTCGAAATTTCAGACTTTGGTATCGATACTGAGTACTCATTCTGGCATCGAGCTCATGGTATCGATACTCTAAAAGTATCAGGGAAAAAGTATCGATACTACTCAGTATCGGACTCATTAAAATACGTTTTTGGGATACTAAAATTATTTTGTTCTTCAATCGTATATCTAGTTATTTCCTGAAATTAAAACAATAGATATTTAAAATATTTGATTTTTATTTCATTGCAGAACTTACTTCCACGTTAGAAGTAATTTAAACGTTAAATGTACACACATATTTACTTTCACGAATTTTAAATTTCATTAAGAATTTTTGAAAACTTTGTGGGTATGCATTTTTGTAGCCTATTCAATTTTGTTTAATATTGT
>NW_016157524.1:154178-166565 GCF_001687245.7 Rhagoletis zephyria
GCAAGTTTTAATTAAAAGTAAACGGTAGTAGGCTACACGGAAAGTTGAATAGGTTACAAAACTGCATACCCTAAAAGTTTCTAAAAATTCTGTATTTTCGTGAACTTTAAAGTAAAGTTTAAAGTAAAGTTTTATGGTCTTATTCATAAAAAATAAAAAAGGTTTATAAACTATAAACTGAAAAATGTATGAAAGTGTCATATTATTTAAGCTCTTTAAGCCTACTTTATTTTTTATCAATAAGGCCATTAAAATTTAACTTATTTGGTTTATATTATGTAAGAGACCACACGAAATTTCAGTTTATTTTAAGTGATGGACAAAATTGAATGATAGTAATCCATATAAGCAAAGAAAATTAGGTTGCTAATGGAAGACAAAATTTAAAAAGTGTGTTTTTTAAAAAGTATTCGATACTACGAGTACTTTGGAAAGTATCGAGTAAAATCACCAAATAAGGTATCGAGTATTAAAGTACTCATTTTTATACCCTCAGTATCGATACTTACTCAATATCAATAGTATCGTTCGAACCCTACTTTGTGAATCCATTGCCATAGCGCCCGCATACTCTGCTGCTATAATTGCAAATACATCAGAATGCATGATTTTCCCCGAAATATGTAACATTAACCAATTTTATAATAAATAAGCACATGATGAGTGTGTTTTTAATTCCTTTCCACTTTGTTTTCCTTCATTCAGCTATCTTCGAAAAACAACTGATAGCTGGAAATGCTGCACATGTTTCCGCAAGGGTTGCAGCATGTGGATTTTTCGTTTTTCGTAGCGTAGCTACGAATTACGAATTACGAAAATTGGGGTTCTAGAATAAGGGGGTTAAACTTTTTGGACTACATACATATATGACCAAACTAAATTCAGTTTCAAATACAAACCTTCCAATATTAAAAAAAGAGAGCACCTATGTTGGGTTTAGAATTTAAACAGTTCGGTTTAAATTTTAAACGCAAACATTTTCATAATTAAGAATAAAAAAAAGATCTTAAATTTCATGCTCCGTCTGATGGGGATCGAACCCGGACAGCCTTGGTAGCAACCAATTGTATCAAGCATCTTTGCACACTCAGCTACAGCCACGCATGTAAATGTGCTTTCATATGTTGAGTTTGAATCAACAGCACATTTCGCTGTGTGCAAACATTTTCTATTTCGGATTAGATTTTAAACCAAATTTTCTATATATGAAACCTAGAAACTAGAATTAAAACATTTTGGTTTGAGTTTTAAATGCCCATCGTCGGCAGAGTTCCATATGCAAGTGCCCTGCGCTGGGCATGACTGTCTTAAAGTAACCAAATTAGACGAGTATGTTAATTTTTATCCATTTGACCCTTTGTGGAGCGACATTTTTTCAATTTGAATCGTAATATCTCCACAACAAGAGTTTTCCCAGATATAAGCTATATACCAGATGAAAGCTAAGATTTCGGGCTAAATTTGTGGAAACTAAGAGTAAAATCGACTGACCAGTTTTTGAGAAAATTCTCGAAATGTATATGTTCAGCAGCCCGATTTTTAGTTTTCAGGCGATAACGTTATGACATATTTATATTTCATAAACACAAAAGATAGCGTTAGATAGCTTGTTTTAAGACCCTTCTACTGATATCCACACCAATGATATGGACTGAGTAGAGCGGCCTCAGTGGGAGTTTAAAAAATTGCATTTTTTCGAATTTCAGGCAGCAGCCATGCCCACAAAGGCGTACGAATCAAAACATCCTGGAACAAAACCTTCTTAATTTTTTTGTACTTTAATTCCTGAAAGTTTGAAAAAAATTAATTGATGGTACGTACAGACGCCACTTACATACCAAAGCATCTCGTAGTGGAGACACGAATCAAAACACATTTACCTCTATATCTTTCCAACTTGTAGCCGGAACTTAATATATAAGGTATCGTTTGAAAGGTATTGGCCTATAGAATATTGCTAAATATGTTGGGTGTACCCACATGCCCTCTTAAACCGGCAAAAGCCAAAAAACCTTTTTTGTTTCGCAACACTTTAGCCTAATTTTTAAGAACCTGGTTAATCGCTTATGAAGCTTGAATACATTTCCTGGACACACTCTGCAAGACCTTTCCAACGATATCTCAAACATGTCGATTGGACGCCTGGATAAAAAACATCCAAATCTCGTGTATATATAAGCGAGTCATTTCAGCATGCCAGGGTTGCGTGATTTCAAATCCTTTTTAATTTAAAATCCGCCTTTAATTAACNATAGAGGGCTGGCCAATGCCTTGAGTGCAGCTTGGCTGTACCTGTAGACACGTAAACTTCTTCCCTTCCACCTATTTTCCACCACGTAGTATGTGGCTTTGGGGATTACAAATACCTCATCCTGAAAGCCAGAAACATCTTCCCAAAGAGAAAAAGTGAAGCTTATCCCCATTAACTTCGAAAAGTACTCCACATTCTGACCCTGAGTCAGTTTTGGAGCCATCAGTTAAGATTCGACAACGTACGAACTCTATCTATAATCTCTTCAACAAAGGTAATGGTGGCGTACTATCCTGTAGCATTGAAAATACACAAATGCTCAAATATCTGCCGCCGGAAATTTCCGCATCGCCTCATTCAGTGTTATACCAACATCCGTTTGGTTTTAGTCTGCAGGTGGCCTTTAAGGCTTCCCCACGTGTGATGACACAAAGTGACGGTAAGTTCACCAGTGCGTCAAGAGCACTATACACCACTCAAAAAAAATTAAAGTTAAATAAACAGGCTTTCAAGCAACTATTTTGTTTGTTTACTATCGAGACCAGATAAATTTTCGTGGACCCCCACTTACAACTCGTGGACCCCCATATTTTTTCACGTTGACTTAGACCCCTGTCGAGTCTCCCGTGGACCCCTGGGGGTCCACCTGGACCACTTTGGGAATCACTGACCTAGACGAAAGAGGGGAGGAGCTCGTATTTGTCCAGGAACCCTGGGTAGCACACCAGAGGATTTGTGGACTCAATTCTGGTGCATATCATGTCGTGTCAGCCCCTGCCGATCAGATCATGCATTTTAATAAAGAAAACTTTTTCTTATCTTCTACTCACACAGTTTAGTGACGAAAACACGGTGAGCATAAGCGTGGGAGTACGGTCCAAACCACTTTGCTGGTCTCATCGTACATGGCACACAACCATGCCACTTATCCCGGTTGCGGGACGTTGTGAAAGAGGCCAATAGAAGCAAGTTTCCAATCGTGATCGGTACCGATGCGAACGCACATCATTCGCTGTGGGGGTCCACGGATACTAACAATCGGGGTGAGTCTCTTATCGATTTTATTTTTTCAAATATCCTAGCAATTTGTAACATCGGAAGTAGGCCAACTTTTATAAGCTCTAACAGAAAGGAGGTACTAGACATTTATCTTGTGCCGAATAGTTTGTCAGAGAATATTAGTGAGTGGCATGTCTCAAATGACCACTCTTTATCCGATCACAGATACATAAATTTCACGATCTCTTTCGAACCACCACCTTCAGTCGCTTACAGAAATAGGAGACGAACCGCCGACTGGAACAAGTTCAGGAGTTTAATCTCGGACCTCCTTTTCAGAAGCGCTTCTCACAGTAAGTCTCGCTTACCGATAACATCTGATGAAGCGTAATCTGTAGACATGCAGCGTACTTCTCTCGGTAGACTAGATTAATCGGAAAAAATTGAAGAAGCATTGGACCATGTCACCAAAGCCTGTAACGCGGCTTTTTCCGGCTCCTGCCCTATTATAATTCCGAAGGGGAAAAAGAAGCCACACTGGTGGAACGAAGAAATCGCCTCCCTGAGGAATGAAAGCAGGAAGCTCTTTAATAAGGCGAAAAGATCATGACACTCCTATAAGGAAGCCTTACGAAATTTAAAGAGAGCTATCAAAAGAGCTCAGAGGACATTCTGGAAAACTTTCTGCGACAACATTGACGAACATTTGGAAGGCAACGGGTTACGGAAAGTCTTATCAAAGAGTCCATTTTCTCCCAGTTACATCCAAAGGCCAAACGGCGAGTGGACTTAATCTCGGGATGATATGCTAGAGATTCTTGTAGATACACACGTCCCTGGCTGCAAAGTAGCGCCGAGCAACTCGGTCCCGCCTGGAGGACAACTTCCGGCGGAGGAAGCCATCATTACCCACGGGAACGTGAATAGGGCTATAAGATCTTTTAAACCCTTCAAATCCTCTGGGCTGGATGGCATTTTCCTAGCGGAGCTGCAAGAAGCCTCTAATATATTGTGCCCCAGCCTAAGGGTAATCCATAAGGCTTGTCTCAAACTGGGATATATACCCAAAGCATGGACATTGGTGAAGGTCGTCTTCATACCGAAGGGAGGGAGATCCTCTCATGTGAGGCCTAATGATTTTCGACCAATCAACCTTTCTTCTTTCTTCCTAAAGGTCCTGGAAAGGATAATGGACACATTTATTCGGCAAAATATGGATCCTAGTGAGCTATCTGACTGCCAACACGCCTACTCGAGAGGCAAATCTTTGAAACCGCACTCCACAAAATCGTTTCCGATATTGAAAAATCCTTGGCAATACAAGGACCTAACATTGGGTATCTTTCTAGACATAAAAGGAACCTTTAATAATTTCCTTCCAGAGGCGATCACAGCACCCATGCTGCAGATCGGACTGGATTAATCCCTGGTGGACTTTGTCCGTGTTCTCCTCAATCGGAGAACTATCTATTCGGAGATGGGTGGAGCTCACATCACAAGATATGCGACAAGGGGCACTCCCCAAGGAGGAGTGCTCTCACCACTCCTCTGGAATCTTACGGTAAACACCCTTCTCAAGCGCTTACAGGGCACCGGCTGCAATGCTATTGCATACGCCGATGACCTTGCCTAACTGCAACCGGTAAATACCCACAAAAAATGGGAGAGCTGTTGCAGAACGCCTTGAGCATCGTGGAAACCTGGTCTAGAGAATGCGGACTGAACGCCAACCCGGCTAAAACGGTCACGGTTCTCTTTACACGGAAAACAAAAATCCCCACATTTCAACTTCCTACCCTAAACGGCGTAAAGATATCGCTCTCTAATGAAGTGAAATACTTGGGTGTCATCTTAGACGGGAAATTAACCTGGCAACGCAACGTAGAGGAGCGGGCCAAAAAGGCCATTACCGCCCTCTATGCTTGCAAAATGGTTATAGGCACGAAATGGGGTCTCAAACCTCACATAGTTCACTGGATTTACACAGCAGTGGTATGTCCTATATTATTCTACGGCGTCACAGTCTGGTGGACATCACTGGATAAATCGCTCACATATTCTAAGCTTACCAAGGTCATAGGGCGGCGTGCATGCTAATCACAGGTGCGCTGCCGTCTACACCCACCAAAGCTATGGAAACACTTCTAAACTTCCTGCCCTGTAGACCTTATTGGGAAGCTACAGGCAAGCTGCAATGCAGTAAGAATAAATGCACTGTTAAAATGGAAAGACACCAGATTCGGTCACACCAACATTCTAAACAACTTCCCCGATACGTTCAGGTCCCCAGACTACACAATACCACCGATGGTGTTCGAGAATAAGTTCTCCACTCGTATCCATTAGAGGGAGGACTGGGAGGACGACTCGGTCTGGGGCCTTCAGGATAACTCCATAGCCATCTACACAGATGGTTCCAAACTAAATCTAAGAGTAGGGAGTGGGATACACTCGAAGGACCTCTCACTAGATCTCTGCTTTAGGCTACCAGACCACTGCAGTGTCTTCCAAGCAGAACTTGCGGCTACAAAAGAGGCTGAACTCTGTCTCAGCGAATCTTCTGTTAACCTGCCTTCAGTAACTACATACTCCGATAGCCAAGCAGCTATCAAGTCACTGGAATGCTACAAGACCTCGTCTATAACTGCGATAGAATGTAGGAAAGGCCTTAACGATCTAGCTTCAAAATCTACTACTCACATCATGTAGGTGCCAGACCACATTCAAGGTAACAGTGCAGCGGGCGAGCTTGCGAGGAAGGGAACCACCTTGCCTGACGTCAACTCCTCTCATGCAGCGGGCATACCTCTATCTACCTGCAAGACATGGCTTAGGACATACTTCGTTGGGAAGGCAAACTAAAGATGGTCGGAAGAACCCACGTGTGGGACGACTCGACAAATCTGGTCTAGCTTCGATAAGAAAAGATCCGACGCACTCATTAGGTTAGAACGCCCTCTACTAAGGCTGGTGACCGGTATTATTACAGGCTTAATGGGAAGGCATGCTAGCAGAATGGGTCTGCCGGCTAATGACTTCTGCCGTGGTTGCCGCGACGAGGACGAAACCGAGAGCGTGGAGCACTACCTCTGTCACTGCCCCGGCCTCATATGGGCGAGAAGACGCTCATTTCATCACCACCGGTTTGTCTGTCTCGCCGATCTAAGTGAAGCAGGTATTTACGAATTCTCGCGCTTTCTGAACACTTTCCACTTCTAGGTGAACGGACGGGTTCGAATTCGAGCTCTTAATTGGTATCACAACGGACCCATAGGGTCCAAGTGTGCCTCTCTCCCATGTGGAATGTAGGCAACCGCTTCAACCTAACCTAACCTACTAAAATATCACAGTTCTCGTATTTCTGAAAACTATCGTTGTATGGGAGGTAGGCGTGGTTATAGTCTGATTTTGCCCATTTTCAATACCATCCGTCCTACGCTCGAAAGAAGTGCACGTACCAAGTTTCGTTAAGATATCACAATTTTTACTCGAGTTATGGTGTATACAGACGGACGGACGGACAGACAGTCACCGCTTAATCGATTTCTCCTTTCATTCTGATCATTTATGTATACATTTGTCTATATCTATCTCGATTCGTTTTGCCTGTTACAAACAACCGTTATGTGAACAAAGTTATAATACCCTTGTGCCCAAGTGCGCTCGGGTATCAAAATGTCTACGCGTGTTATAAGTAGAATCCAAACCCATAAAGAGAACATAAAACGTCACGTGCAGTTTTACCCTCCTATGTGAAGTGTCCAAATACTACGTTGAGTTTGCTTGATACTTAAGTATGTGGGCATAGCGGAACACGTATTTGGTGAAGAAGAGCGCCGTCGAGTAACATCGTTCAGGTACGCTCATTTGGGATGTTCTCTATTTTCGCAAGCATGGGTACCGCAAGCATGTGTTCCTATTTTTCGAGTGAATATGTGAAGCGCAGTTTGGTCGGGAACTTGGCAGCTCTCTAATTCGTATTGACGGCATCATTTTAATTTTCATCGCTCCGAGTTTTAAAGTGATTTGAAAAATATTTGTCACTCACGTTTTTAAACACACAAAAATTGAGACAACAAAACCGCGAAGTTTTTTTCGCCAAACTTTTAATTCAGAAACTGACAATAGAGAAGAGAGCGAATCTAGAAAAAGCTTATGAGAAACAACCAGCATGCGGCGCATCAAATTCACCCAGCGGCGCAAATGCACATTACGTAATCGAATACTCCTTCAACACTTCGTGGGCAGTGTGTGGGAGTGAATCAATTACAATCCAGATTACTTTGGCATAAGCATGGCCGCTTTGTGGTTAGCGTCCTTTCATACTGGTTTTGTTTCATGAACCAAAAATACAAGATCACGTAAGAACGCGACGATGTATTTGTAACTGGTTTGGAGAAAAAAAATCGTGGAAGCGGGTTCGTCAGCTGAGCATTTATTTACATCACAAGCACCACTATTTTACACTTTTCTTTAACTAAAGAAGAGTTAATTCAACATAAGAACACGTTTTAAAGCATTTTTANGGTGTATACAGACGGACGGACGGACAGACAGTCACCGCTTAATCGATTTCTCCTTTCATTCTGATCATTTATGTATACATTTGTCTATATCTATCTCGATTCGTTTTGCCTGTTACAAACAACCGTTATGTGAACAAAGTTATAATACCCTTGTGCCCAAGTGCGCTCGGGTATCAAAATGTCTACGCGTGTTATAAGTAGAATCCAAACCCATAAAGAGAACATAAAACGTCACGTGCAGTTTTACCCTCCTATGTGAAGTGTCCAAATACTACGTTGAGTTTGCTTGATACTTAAGTATGTGGGCATAGCGGAACACGTATTTGGTGAAGAAGAGCGCCGTCGAGTAACATCGTTCAGGTACGCTCATTTGGGATGTTCTCTATTTTCGCAAGCATGGGTACCGCAAGCATGTGTTCCTATTTTTCGAGTGAATATGTGAAGCGCAGTTTGGTCGGGAACTTGGCAGCTCTCTAATTCGTATTGACGGCATCATTTTAATTTTCATCGCTCCGAGTTTTAAAGTGATTTGAAAAATATTTGTCACTCACGTTTTTAAACACACAAAAATTGAGACAACAAAACCGCGAAGTTTTTTTCGCCAAACTTTTAATTCAGAAACTGACAATAGAGAAGAGAGCGAATCTAGAAAAAGCTTATGAGAAACAACCAGCATGCGGCGCATCAAATTCACCCAGCGGCGCAAATGCACATTACGTAATCGAATACTCCTTCAACACTTCGTGGGCAGTGTGTGGGAGTGAATCAATTACAATCCAGATTACTTTGGCATAAGCATGGCCGCTTTGTGGTTAGCGTCCTTTCATACTGGTTTTGTTTCATGAACCAAAAATACAAGATCACGTAAGAACGCGACGATGTATTTGTAACTGGTTTGGAGAAAAAAAATCGTGGAAGCGGGTTCGTCAGCTGAGCATTTATTTACATCACAAGCACCACTATTTTACACTTTTCTTTAACTAAAGAAGAGTTAATTCAACATAAGAACACGTTTTAAAGCATTTTTATGAATAATTTTACCTAAATTTCGTGTTTAAAGTGGCTGACAACAATTTTGGTTAATTTTGGTTTTCGACGTTTTCTTTGCTTTGTTTACTTTTCGCTCGTTTTCCAGCGAAACAAGATGGCGTAGAACCCGCTCAAAAAATCGATTTTTTCACTCTCTTGTTCTTACGTGATCTTGTGTCGTTCATTCATGGGTTTTGTTTGTAATTGGAAGGTTGGAGGAATTAGAGTACGACCGATTAATCGGCATCGGCATCGGCATCGGCTAGTATCGGCACAAAATTGAGTATCGGCATCGGCATGCGCCTTTTTTCGCCGATTATTTGGAATTTCTTTTCATATGATCAGGTGATGCGACAGACAACAGCCAGCATCAAAAAACATTTGGAGGCAGCTAACAAAAATGAGTTTTTTTGGTTGCAGGTGTTTCAAGTTTTCCATACAAAAGTATGTCCGACACAGACCTGTTAAATAATGATTATTTACATTTTCCAAATGTGGCGGGTGGGTCAACGATGACACCCACACCTCTGAGTTGATGGATTCGTTTCCCAATTTTAGACAAACTATAAATATTTCGTTCAAAGCGCCTTTCTCGTATGTAGCTAATATAATGTTAAGGCCATAATTTCCATTGAAACTTTCTTTGTTAATATTGTTTTTAAACTTATTTGTAGCGCAAATAAAACATGAATTTTTATGTGTAATATATTTTCTATTTTGACTTCAGCGCTACCTAGCGGTTTCATTTTTTACAAATCTATGTCGTAGGTACTATGACCTTCCGCTGGAAAAGCCCATATGTCTACACATTGGAATTTATATGTAAAGCAATAAGGATATATTTTGGCTTTAAAGAGCACAAGTAAGTATGTATTAACTTAGGATGGCATGTGGCGAGATTTCAACCCGCGCCTTCGGTTATGTCATTTTACATACTTACCTCTACATAAGCAAACACTTATTAAAGTTTAAAGTGTTCATTCTTTATTAGAAAATGCAAGGCCGGATCTGAGTCGGTCGAGAAATCCGAGTTTGGTTAGGAATTTCAATTACATAATTTCGTGCTAATTGAATTTGTTTTCTGATATGAAAGTTTTCTATTTGCATGCAGCTGTGCATCCTTCACTCAATTTTATATCCCTCGAACAATAAGTGCAATTCAAGACCTTTAATTTGAGCCAAGGTAGAAGCCTCTAGGCCCTCTGAGAGCCAAGTTATAAAAATTTTAAACCAAACTTCGAAACTGCGGTACTAGTTTTTACTCCGAAATTAGAAAAAAAAGATAGCGTTAAATGGCGAATAAAATCTCGAAGCTTAACTTTAGAATCGTAATAATTTAGCTCTCAAAGGTCCTAGAGACTTCTACCTTGGCTTAAATTAAAGATCTTCAATAGCATTAAAACTGACTTGTTGTTCGAGGGATAAAAATTCGTGAAGGATGCACAGCTGCATGCAAATAACAAAAAATGCAATATATAATGCATTTTTCTAATTGAGAGATTGAATTTTTTTTTTAGGTTTTTTAAACATTGGAATCGTGTTTCTCGTGTCAAAATCTATAATATTAGTATAATAAAAAATCCAAAAATCTTTTTTTTTAATATATCCGTTGGCTTTAGCATGTTTTTTTTCAAAGAACTATTTTTGACCAATTTTTTTAAGGTCAAGGAGTGATTGTGGCTCAATGGCAATATTTTTCCTTGAAAGGTAATTCAATTAGCTTTCAAAGCCATTTTGCCTCATATCAAAATATTGCTTCTGTCAAAAGCGCTACGATTAATTGGCATGAAGTGTTAAAAAACACACTGTATGCCGTCGAGTTAAAGTGAAAGTACATACCATCCATTGCGTCGCCGTCACCGTCACCGTCACCATCACCGTCAACGATGCTTATGCGCCAAGTTACACACTACCGGTTTGAAGTTGCGTCCGAAAAATCATAAACTCGCTGCTAATCTTTGCAAAATTTGCGTTTTACTTCTTCTATTAGGTATTCCTCCATCATTTTTTAAATTTCGTTTTTCTATAAATCTAAAACTTTTAACAAACTGGAAAATTTTACATGTAACTTACTTCATATAAATAAATCGTTTCAACTTTTTTTACAACTGCCGGTGACGGTGACGGCGCCGCAATGTACGTTATGTAGTCGAGTCGATAAATGTAATTTTGAAATTTTAAAATTACAACCGTGTATTTTTCTCAAAAACATATGACTCAAAACATATGATTTGTAAAAATATAATTCATTTATAAACAATATATAATATAATAAAATAAAATGTCTACCATACTCGGGCGTACAAAATTTATGATTCTTATTTTTTCCATACGGAGGACACTGCCAGCAAAAAAAATTATCAAAAAATTAACGAGATTTTATAGCAACTTGAAACTTGCATTTCATTATACTAGAATTAATTGGCCCACAAAACTGCATACCGAAATTCTGATTAAAAAGTTTGAAATTTTAGTGAAAATAAGCCGAATTTTTCTAATTTTTGTACAAAGTTTGAAATCTGAATTTATATGGCGTTTGTTGTACACCAGCTAAACTTTTATAAAAAAATAATAAACATTAAATAAACAAAAGACAAATGCCAAATGCCAAAACCGGTCAAAATATCGCAATTCTTTTATTTTGTGGACCACTATATGTATGTACATTAGACTGCATCACTAAAAAAAAGTTGCAGTTTTTCCGCCGGGATTACAAAATTTATTCCATTTGAAGATATCCACCAAAATATTTCGGAAAAATATTAAGATTTACGAGAGCTAAACCGAGAGCCCCTGAAAATTGAGTTTTTTATGAATAAAAACATTTTCTTAAAGAAATTTTTGAAAAAATCCCTTCAGATGACAGAACAGATTAAGTTTAAAAAATCTTTATAAAAATATTTAAAAATCTTTTCACCGGAATCGTAATAATGAGATTTTTGATGATTTTTTTTTAACTTTTTGCATAGATTGATTTACGAAAACCTTGAATAACTGGGCAAAACTATTCTGATTTAGACTTATGAGGTCTCAGTAGAAAGGTATTGCCTCACTCTTTTTATTTCTGTGCAAAAAGAGGCATTCGTGTCAAATTTTTCAAATACTAACACATCTTAATTCAACTTGGAATGATACCTCACAAGTCTAAATCGGAGAAGTTTAGGTTCAGTTTTTCAAGTTTTTCTTATACCAGTCTATGAAAAAAGTTAAAAAAACAGCGTCAAAAATCTCATTATTACATTCGCAAACGTCAAGCTGTGAAGTTCTGCTTATATTGTGCCTTGATTGGTCTTTGTATTTTGCAAAGTTTATTGTGCTAATTTTGAGTAAAAGTTGCTATAAAAAGTGCCTACGACCATCTTAGTGTGATAATAACCGAAGCTAAGTGAAAGTTTTGTGATTTTTGTGGTTTTTATTAAATTTAATTAAATTTCACTAGCTTACATCTAATCTTGCCGAGTCATTTGTTGTTATCATTGTTGTTGTTATTCCTTTGTAGTTAACTGAGATCGTTTCTATTTTTGCACATTTCTTTTTGCTCTTTTTGTTTACTTCGTTTAGTATTTCTTGTCACAGCTGTTT